>NW_025999900.1:707665-845861 GCF_001458135.2 Marmota marmota marmota
AATTTGTTGTGTGCTTTTATATCAGTGTTATATCTTTCCGTCCCCCCCCCCCCCAGGTATTTAAGCCACGTCAGAGCTGCTTCTCCACAGGACCTTGCTGGAGGCTATACTTCTTCTCTTGCTTGTCACAGAGCGCTACAGGATGCATTCAGTGGGCTTTTCTGGCACCCCAGTTAACCTTTATTTCTCCATTTGTAAGATTTGGACCATGGAGTCAAACCAGGGGGCTAGAAAAAGCTGACTTTGTAAAATTATAGCCATATGCAGCTGCATAACAGGACTATCACTAGCAGCTGTGTTAAAGTATTTATAAAGAGAAAATTTCAGAACTAAGCTGAGAAATATAGGAAATACTTATCTGTGAAAAGATTTATTTTTTACTTATGTATTTTTTTTTCTGACAGGATTGAGGCATTGCTTCTCATCTGATGAGAGGAATAAATAATTCACCTATGTATGTTTAAGGTTGACAGACTTGTAAAATCTTTTTAAAAATAAAGCTAGACTTTATAGTACATTTTGTGGTTTTTCTTTTATTGCAGTGTTTTACTTGAACACATTTTAAAATGCCATTTTGATTACAACATTCAGTGTTAATATCCAAGTCTATTATTTCTTCTCATAAAATTTCTTTTTTTCTAATGTCTTCTTAATACCAGTCCAGACAAGTGGATATATTCCATTCTACCAGCAGGTTGTGGCAAGTAAAACCTGACCTGTGATAATGTTACTCCCTTAATATTAAGAATTCAGGGCCTGTTTTCAGCAGTGAAAAGTGAGGGAAACCTTGATCAAGGTGTTATGGTTCCCAGCTGTGAGGCATATGCAGGATAAACCAGATCACAGCATTAACATTAACCTGCTTTAATGACAGATTCAAAGAAGTAAGTTACAAAAACTTATTACTTAAATGGCACCTTTCACCTCCAATGTGAGCTCATTTTATGTCGAAATGTTAGAGACTAGAAAACATACATTTAAAATGAAATTTACCTATGTGTAAATTTAGGCTCTGATGTAGTTTCCCATTGATAACTTCAAAGGCTTTTATTATACCCAGGTTTTGCTTAGAGTTTGATTGTGAATAGGATGGACATTTGCAGTATCTCAGATACCTTGTATAAATCTGTTACATAGGCCACTGCATATGAACATAGCATCAAAGAAATTAAATGATCTCCTGCCATATCACTATCACAATAGAAGTCAATTATATGGGTCAAAAGTTATGGAAAACAAGACTTGTTATATTATGGTGGAATATTTGTGTGTCACAACACTGCCTTATATAGGGATTAATTTCAGGAGTACATTTTTATCTTAATTACACTTCTGTCTTTGATAAAATGAGAAAACCAAGGTATTAATTAAATTGACTAGGCCAAGATCATATGCACAAATTAATAGAAAGCCAGAATTAGAACAGGTTGGTTTGTTTTTAATCTAAGTCCAATTCTAGCTATACCCTACCAGGGTGCCTGTCCTATTCCTTTTATCTATTAGGTATGACTAATGGAAGATTTATTTTTTATACTACAACCTATAAATCTGTTCAAAGAATAGTGAGAACATCGAACTCACAGTTTAGGCTTTGCTGCACTCAACTGCAAAAAAAAAAAAAATCTATTTAAAGAGAATGAGCCAGGCATAGTGGTCTGCACCTAATTCCAGCAACTCTGGAGTCTGAGGCAAAAGGATCACAAGTTCTAGGGTAGCCTTGGCAATTTAGCGAGACCCTGTCTCAAAAATTAAAAAGGGCTGGGAGTATAACTCAGTGATAGAACACCCCTGTGTTAAATCCCTACTGGCACAAAAAAAGAGATCATTCAAATAAAACATTGCAAAGGCTAATAAAAACATTTCAAAGGCTTTAAAGACTGACTTTGAGCCTGCCTTAGAAGTTAACTGACCTATTAAATGAAATGGAATTGTGAAAAGATAACCTAATGACAACAGAAATATTCTAAACAGATGGGCTTATCTCCTTCCCTTCCAATGATTTCCTCTCAAACACAAAAACTTTACAAATCTTTCAACTCTTTAATCCCCAGCCTTTTAACATTTTGTAATACTACAGCAGAAATGATCAACAAAGTACTGTATTACATATTTGCCAGGCACTTTTCTCCCTGCTTTATGTATTACCTAATCCTTACAACAGTGCTAATATTTTCCCTATTTTAACAGATGAGGAAATGCAAGTTAAGTAACTTGCCAGGAGTCAATACAACATAAAAATAGCAGAGCTGGGATTTGAACCCAAGTGGTCAGGCTCCAGAGTCCATACTCTAGAGATAATTGTTAAACTGTCAAGTATATAAATAACAGCTCTACTAAAACCAGGTCTGGGTAGTCAGACTTCGTAAGACTTCTAGGAAGGTTTGAAGAACAAGTATCTTGACCTTCTATGGGACATAAATGACATGAACTAAATGATCTTGTTGATATCCTGAGAAGTTCTGAGAAAGTCATTATATTGAAATTGTTTTGCTAACAACTACCTTCTTTTTAAAGCAGGTATTAAAAGAATGGAAAACATAAATATTTCTTCTAAAAGCTTTTCTTAGAAGCTATCTTTTGGTGGTCCACAGGTGGTAAGAAAATAATTTTAAAAATCCAATTAAGGTGGCAAGAATCTGTTAAAAAGTTATCAAAATTTTAAAAATTGTACCCAATGAGTTTTCTAGCTGTTATTTTCTAATGGTTTCATCAAGAGTTTACTTGAGATCACATCTGAAAGTTTAAGGTGAGCCTAGATTTAAATAATGAAATAATAACACATTTATTTACCCACTCTAAGTGAAAAGGGTAAGAGTTAAAATACTAATTGAAGCATTTAAATATTGTTTTCTTTATAATTACAATATATTCTGTCTAATTAAGGGTTGATATGAACATCATTTATACATGTACTTTCCAGCCTAACATCAGCATACAGTTCTTGGGTTGAGTTTCAAAACAGTTTTGAATTTCAGTGCATTTAGGCAAGAAAGAAGGGTTCTAATTCACTCCTGAAAGGGATACATGCTATGTGTTTCAACTACAGAACATTCTGGGAAAGATCAAACTGTGACAAGTGCTTTGTCTGGTGGTAGTAATGCATATTGTATTGTTTTCAGTTAGCTATAGATTTTTGTCATCTAATTCAGTGTTGAAATAATTCACACTCCACTGTGCTTTCAAAGCACAACATTCCAAGTCCACTTTTCTTGTCCTGATATAAGTATGTACTGATAATAAAAAAGTTTGTGGCTGGGCTGTATATATGGCATAAATGTTGAGTTACTACATCCATGTCACTGTGATTTGTAGTATGGTAAGCAACAATATGAAGATGTGTCACGGTAAGACTGTGGTGCAACTGTTCACTTTGCTGCTGTATTAAGAAAGTAGCTATAGACAGTATGAAAACATGAGTAGGGGATGTTCCAGTAAAACTTTATGTACGGGCTAGGGTTGTGGCTCAGTGGTAGAGTGCTCGCCTAGCACATGCAAGGCCCTGGGTTCGATCCTCAGCACCACATAAAAATAAAGAAATAAATAAAGGTATTATGTTAAACTACAACTAAAAAAAGTAAATATTAAAAAAAAAAAAACCTTTATGTACACTGAAACTCAAATTTCATGTTTTTCACATGTCACAAAATGCAACCATTTGAATCTCAGGTTGAAGGCCAGAAAGGTGGTGAACCAATACTACAAACAGGTGGTGGGCCAGATTCAGCCTATAGAATGTGGTTTGTGTGTCCCTGCTCTAAGTAATATCATATTTTAATGACTCTTTATAGTGCTCTAAGTAATATCATATTTTAATGACTTTTTATAGTGATAACCAGTACTAGAGAAGTACTTGCGTAAAATAACTATACTCTTTCACTAAATATGACTAAAATGTGTTATTAATACCTTCCTAGGTAGATAGCAATTACTCTATCTTCAAAAACGACTTCCTAAGACAGACAATATTTAAGTGTATTTAACGGATAAACAGATGTAATTTAGATTATAAAATAATTACATAGTATAATTTAGATAAAAATATAGTTAGTACATTTAGTTAAATTTTAATTTAGTGACAGTTTATAAAATAGCAGGGCAAAGTATAAGGGTTAAATAGTAAAGGAATGCTACAATTTTATGAAATCACATAAGTTGTATTTCATTACATATAAGTCTAGTAGGCAGATGGGAAAAACATTTACAATTAAGTGTTTGAAGCAATTTGTGTGTTTCCTTCTGAAAAGACATTATCTGTCTTTTGCCGTTTAAGAGGTGGATCTTCGCCATACTCTGTAATAAAAGCAGAAAACATATTTTAGATAAGATACTTAACAGTTGAAAGTACTACTAAAAAATACAGGCATTTTTTTAAGAATTGTAATATGGCCAATTTAGATATGAAATAACATTCCTGTGGATTTATTACTTGAATGAAATAGAATTCTGTTTAACTGAACATTTGGAGAAACAAGTCAAAATTGAATGGCAAGGGGTGTGAACCAAAATAATGAACTAGAAGCAATTTCCAAATTTAATAGTGTATCCCAAAGAAAGCTACAAGGTATTATAGTTTCATTAAATTCTCCAGAAATTTCTCACCTAGATTTATGGTCTGGTTCTTGTAGAGTATAGAAGCAGGAATCTGAAAGGTGATGCAGAGCATTTCCTTGTTAGGGGCCACATTTCTTACTAGATGAACTGAACTGCATGCTTCCAAGGAAATGCCTAACACTGCTCCAGCTTGTTGCTGAACATCTTTAGCAGGATTAACATCTTTAGAAAAGCTGTAACAGTGTACTATGGGAAGGAGGTCACTGCTGCATGGCTGCCCATCTAAAAGTGATTTGAAAGCACAGAGAAACTCTATAGCCTTTGCTGGCAAATTCATGACAATGTGGACAGAGTGTTTTCTTTCTTTTGGCAGTGCCAGCTGCTGCATTAACTCTTCTCTGACTGGTCCTTGGAGAAAGTCTTTACCATCCAAGTTGAAGACTTTCACCTTTTTGTCTACTTTATTTAATTTACAATTGTGTAACAGCCATTTATGGGATTCAGGATTAAGATCATTGGCAAATACAGTGCAGTTTTTCTTTGCTGCTGGAACAGCAAAGGGCCCAACTCCAGCAAAAACATCAAATAGGACATCCCCAGGCTTTAGAAGTTCTGTGATACGGCTGTGTTCTGTGGAGAGACGAGGATTCCAATAGACTTTTGAAAAATCAAATTCATAGGTGTAGTTGTTTTCCCGAACCTGAAAAAGTCATATAATGTTTTTAGTCAATCTGCTTGGTCCTAAATTCCAGCCACTGATTTTGGAAAGGTATGCCTAGTCACATGAGCACACACACACATTTAAATTTACTACTATTAGAAAAGTAACAGTGCATTTAAAGGCACTTTAATTAGAATTCTGGTGTTTATGCTATTCTTGGGGCCAGTTAATATCTTGAATTGGACTTTTTCATGAGGAAAGTTATCAAATAGTCATCTACCTCAATCCCAAAAGACCATGGAGTCATTTCCAGATCACATGAGGAAATTTTCAGAAAGGCCAACTGGCTGACTGGTTTAACTAGACTCTTATGTCATAGATGGAGAGAAAAAACATCATTTAAAACAACACAACACACACATCTTTATAAGTAGCTAAACTAAACTGTAGATAGCAATTCTGCATAGCAAACAAGCTTTCCTTTATAGTTTTCAGTTAGTAAAAGGGAGGCAATGGTAGCTGTGTCATTAAGTTTTGAGGTACTTTACTATTTTTAGACAGTTATTTGAACTTTGCAAATTTCATGTCTATAAACGAGAGCCAGTTTATAGAGTAATCATTCCCATATTGTTATTTCTTTTCCCAAATTTGAGTTTTCATGGATAAACTAAATACATACAGTGGTGCCGAGTCTTGAACAAAAGTAGTTTCTTTTGGGTCTATCACAGACACGTTTGAAAACAGAAAATAAAATTATAATCATGGAATATGACTCAGCCATTGTTAATATCCTTATTTTATTGAGGAAAAAAAATCAAAGACTAGAAAGTTACTAACATATAAATCCAGTAAAAATATATCTTCTATCTCCGCCTTTCCTGGACCTTAATTTCAAATTTGAACGTATTTTTGTTGCCCTTCCAACCTCATCAAATGTTCCAGAGTTGGAAATGTTTTTGCAAGTCTCTGCCAACTAAAAGTATCTCTGGGTGTAACCAGGAAGGTTTAAATATGTCTTTATCCTACAACTTGCTTTTTTTGTCAGTTAACCTGTCAATGGGCAATTTATTTTAACAATTACAGAGATAAAAAATATTTAATGATGGAGTAGTCCACTGGATTTAACCAATTCCTTTGAAAAGGCTTTATCTGTGAATATCATTCCATCAATAGTACATAAATATACACAATCTTCAACTTATTAATATTTGATGTTATAAATACTTTAAATCTTTTTCATCTGTTACAATTCTAAACATTATTCTTGATATACACCATACTAGGAAAAAAACAAAAGATTTTGTACCTTGGTCAGCATGTTCTCTTCTCCAGATAGCACTTCCATTTGGAAATTTCGATATGTATTGTCAATATTATTGATTTTATTTACTGCTGAGGTGATTCCTGGATTTTTGTCAATCATAACTTGGCCTAAAAGATGAAAAATTCATAATAAAAATAACCTGCTGGTTGCAGAACAAAAGCTAGTGGAAATATTAAATGAATTGTCTTTTCCTTCGGTTTAAAGATTTAAAACTATAATGTGTGTAATGTTGCATACAATTCTAAAAATTCAACAGATTACTAAAATTAATATCTGACAGTCTCTAATACAAAAAATATATGGGTACTTTTTTTTTTTTTTTCCATTTCTGAGGATTGAACCCAGCAGTGCTCACTCGGCTATGTCTCCAGCCTTTTTTTAAATTTTTTGAGACAAAGTCTTGCCAGATTGTCCAGGATGGTCTCATACTTTCCATCTTTTATACCTCAACCACCCAAGTAGCTGGGATTAAAGGCATAGGCCACCCACACCTGGCTTATTTTTCCATGTTTTTATTAAATCTTCTCAAATGTACATCAAGTGAGCAAAAAAGGTAGACCATAAGGAATTGTAAAGAATGGAAAGAAGAGATGCAAATACACTGGCAACAAATGGTCTCAGAAAACACCAGCAAAAACATCTGCCTGTCCCCACTGGCCTCAAACCAAATGTTTGTTTTACTGTGGGTTTGAAACCAGTGCCTCCACTTTGGAAATCTACGTCAGCAAAACAATGTTTCCAACAACAATAAGACTCTTTAGAGTTATCTAAATAAAACATAATTTACTTCAATTGTAATATCACAGCAGAAAAGCTATAAAGTACATCAGAAATGGCATATTGATGCTTTTTAACTGAAGTCTGTTTTTTTGTCAGCACTTCAAAAGTTTATCATAATCTATATATCTATCTGTACCTCATTGCATAAGGAAAGATAATTTGTTAGTAAAAAGTACTCAGTAACAGAAATATGCTGAAATACAATCAGAATTTGTCTTAATCTTCCCAATAATTAGATACCTGATTCTGAATAATATCTAACTCTAATCAATTGTTACTTTTATTCTATTCTGCTTCAGGTAACTGAACTCAATTTTCGAGTATTCAGGTTTATTTTAAATGAGGAATGAAATTTTAAAAATAAAAAGTAATTCTGAAGTTCTATGATAAAAGGTTTAAAATTACTACTGTATGGAAATATTTCTTTTTAAATTTTGAGTGCCTCTTTATGAGATGTTAAAAGTAGAAATGAGATAGTAATGTTTGAGTTAGGGTAGACAATGACTATAGGAAATCCTACACTTGATATCAGTTATAATTATAAGGATCTGCTTAAGTATTTATTATGTTACCATTAGGCATTATCAATCCCTTTCATCAATTAAAAACAAAGGAAATGCCTAACAGCACAGTTCTAAAATTCTACCCATGCAAAGTACTGTATACCACACCTTTTAAAGCTGAAAGTAATTCCCAGAAGTTCTGAAAATTACTCTTATTCTTAAGTAATCTGAAAAATGCATGGACATCAAATATTTCTATAAGGATAAGGATAATTTTGATTAGTCTTCTGTTTTTTATCCTAAAGAATCAAGGTCTCAAGTTTAAACCTGGAGCTACAGATACAGGACACACATAAACATTATTTCTAAAAAGCTAGGAACACTAAAAAAAAAAGTATGGTGAGTAACATATAGAAGAGGTTTAATTAGTTGAATCAACGAACACATAAAGTAAGCAATGTTGTACTTTTGGCGATACAATACTCAAATTCATGAAACTTAGTACTGAATATTGTACCAAGGGCCTAATAGTCTTGTGCACCAAAAGGAAGAATTCTTTTCAAGATAGAACAAATTTTTCTGTATTGGTGTACATAAAAACCTGGACCAGCATGTAGAGACTGCTGACTCGGGAAAGGGTATTCCAAAATGGCCCTCAGAAAAAGATATGTGGCTGGAGATCTGGCTTAAAATTACAATGATAAACTGTTCTGCTTCTATAATTTGGCATTTCAAAAAAATTAAGAAATGAAAATAGAATTTGCCATTTGTTTTCTAGTACATGAATATCACTACAACTCACCTACCAATTAAATGCCTGAAAGGGAGCTGATGATCTCGAAGATTCAGGTGTGCAATATGTCCAACTCGGCTAAACCCTGAAATCACATCTTGACCTTTAGGAAGCACAGCTCTCAAGATTTCTTCTGACTTAAAGTTGTCATAAGTTAGTTCCAAACTATATTTAGAAATCTGTGGACTGACATTAAGTTGCTTTAAAGTACTGAGTTCTGCTTTCTCAAAGGAATCACAAGTAAACATTTTATAGGGATCCAACATAATTAGTCTATTTTCTTCATCTTCTGGATCTTCAATCACCCGCTTTATGCCTGGGCGCTGCAGTGCTACCCTTTTAAGGGATCGCATCACTCTGCTGACTATTTCTTTCCTCACTTTAAGCACTGGAATGGTGACTGTCTTTTTAAAAGCTGTTCTATCAAGTTTCATCATTCCTCGAACATCAGAAGGTGGTGAAAATAACTCAGAGTCTCTTTTATTTGCTTCTATTTCTGGCATGGTTGAGAATCTTTTTCTTTGACCCCAAAAGAAAATATCAGGCACTTTCCTAAGCTTTTGTGTCACTGTTATCCATGCTAGTGGGATCAGCAATTCTGATACAGTTGCATTACAGTTTTCCACTTTCAGAAGTCTTCTTGAGAATATAAATGGCCTCCATACAACTCTTTAAGAAAGAAAGAAAGAAAGAATCCATTTTAAAAATACCACAAAGCTACAAATGAACACATTCACAATGACTTTTGAGATAAAACTATTAAAAATTTCAAATAACCTAAATTCTCATAAATAAAACAACCTATGGGAGAAGTATACTATCTTTTCCAGAATATGACTTTTATAAATAGTAAAAAATGTGGACTTTCATCCCACATTATGCTACATCATTAGTGATCCATCTGCCTCCCTATACTCAATAAGCCTTTGAATCTACAGAATGCATTTGGGATTGGAAGCCTGATATTTGACTCAAAGTGTCATGTTTAGATGAAATGGTTATTATATACGATATTACCAATAGCAATATAGTGCTACTGGATACACTTGTGGGTGCTTATTGTATCAGATGCTATATTATTAAATATCGGGAGGTGTGTAGGGTTGCATCCTCATTTTGTAAAAGACCTGCGTAAGCGAAGGCTCAGAAGTAAGTTAACACTCAAAGTCTTTTGCTGGTAAGTAGCCGAGCAAGGACTAAAACCAGGTAAGACTGACCTTAGTGCTTGTGTTCCTAATACAGTATATTGTTAGGTTGTTTGTCTTCCATGCTTTACTGCCACATGTCCTAACTTTAAAGCAGAGTCTAACGTATTTTGAGGACAAGGGGCTTTCCTGAATGTTTTAAACACTGTCATTCACTTTGTTTTCTAAAATAGCAAACAAGTAATTGTAAGGGGAAAGGGCCCGGCACCAGAATCCTGTAAAGCGACAAAGTCAAACCTCAACCTCACACTCAGGATTTAAATTGCGTCTAGCACTTTTAACCAGGTGGGTGATGCTTGGTAAATTTGAGTCCCGTTGTCCGATTTGTAAATGTGGCTAAAAGTTGGTATAAAACAGCATTTTAAGCAGATTGCTTATTACCCGGTACTCGAACCTAAGCTAAACCGGATGGCAGGGTGGCCTCGCAGCACTTCCGCGCTCCAGCGGCCAAGGCGACGTGCCGCCCCAGGGCTGCACTATCAAGGGTCCCGCGGCTGCCACCTCACCAATTGCACCTTCCCAATTCCAGGGTCGCTCTGGCAGCTGGCTTGAAGACCAGACCCCTCTCACCTCATGCTCTGGTGCGGCTCGAAAATGGGTCGCAGATGGTTTGCCTGGCCTTCGGTGACGTCATCACTGATCGCCGCGGAGGGGCACCGTCATCAAATCACGACGAGTGGCTCCTTTCTTCCTTGCCCCAGTGAGGTTCCGGAACCCGGAAGGGTCGGGCCCGTAACCCCGCCTCTGGAGCGATTAACGCCTGGAGCGTAGAGCACGAATTGAGGCACGCGGATGGACCCGGTAGTCCACCAAGGAGTGACATGGAGGCGTTTTGGGGGAGCATCAACGCTGAGCAGGGCTGGCTCGTCTCTTCCCAGCCATCCGAAGAGGTGGCGGCAGCCGAAGAGTTGAGCCCGTTGCTAAGCAACGTAAGTGGGCTCCGCTCTTGCGCCGGCGCTGACGCCTTGCAGCACCCCTTAAGTGCCTGCCAAATAAGAACTGGAAAAGACCGGGGAGGCGTGGGGAGAGGCATGAAGTTGGAGCCTGCCAGTGGGTCCCAAAGGCAGCAGCCGAGACTCAGATGAGATCCTGAGGCTTACGAGTGTGGCCGCAACCTCCCACATTCTAGGGAGAAAAGTTTAAGTTTTTTTTCTGTACCGGCTCAGGTGGAAGAGATGCAGCACTGAGTGGAGAGAGGTTGGGCACCCGACGGGATTGAGCCACCATCGCTGTTTGTTAGTGTCCTTGTCGCCTTCCAGTGTCCTCCACCAGTTTTGTGAGGTCTTTGCAAGAGTAACGAGATGTTTCTTTTCTTGATTTAGTTATTGGAGGGCTATGAACATCTCAATAGAGATATCTGTAGTGGTGAAGGAATGGAGGTTGCCTGGTAATAAGCACACATAACATTTCCCTTTTTTTATTTAGTTATTTTTGCGGTGCTAAATATATTGACTCATGGTCTTATGGCATGTGTTCTACCACTGAGCTGTGTTCACAGCCTGCACCTCCGCTTTTTAACTGAAATTCTTGGAGAGTTTTGCTCCCAACTGCTATTTGGGGACATGGTATTCTCAGGGATATACTTGCCAAAGAATCTTGAATTGTTTCTATTTATTATATTGCCACTGCAAGGTATTCCTAACCATTGTTCCAATTGGGAGAACTAAATAAGTATAAAAATAAAGATTTGATTTTGCAGCCTTAGTAATAGGAAGAACAGTTGTGGACAGCACTTCCACAAGCTGACTCAGGGTTTCTTAAGGAATCACATGAGCTGAGTCCATGTTCCTCCTCTCAGTCCCCATCCCATTCCTATCTTGTAGTCACAAGATTAGTCATGTCTCTTCCTGAAGCCTACCTGGCCTCTGTACTGGGAGAGATGATTTTCCTAGGAAACCAGATTCCTGAAGCTATATCTCTAGGAGGTAAGAAGGAAACAAAAGAAAACCTGTTCTGATTAAGCAACTAGCATGTCCTGCAAAGCCTTCTTGTTTATGGGAAATGATCTTCATAACCTCTCAGTGATTTACTGGGCAAAATTTGAACTTCACTCTCCAGATATTTAACACTATTAAATTTCTGTGCTTACAGGAACTTCAAAGACAGGTATCCCCAGGAGTTTCCTTTGGTTTCTCAGTCTTTAATTTGATGAATGCCATCATGGGAAGTGGCATCCTTGGCTTAGCTTATGTTATGGCTAATACAGGTATCCTTGGATTTAGGTGAGTTTTTTTTTCTTTTAATTTCATTTTGATTGTACATTAAGAAGAAAAAAGTTAGGTTTCAGCAGCTACAATTATACAATTTCTGTTAAAATTATTTCTGAGATTTTAGTGATTTTTTTGCTACCCTTGTTGCTAATCTGTAGCTTGGATGCTGTATGCAGTCATAAATTGCTTAACGAGGGGGATGTGTTTGAGGAATTTTTAGGCAATTTCATTGTTGTGTGAATATCATACACAATACAAACATAGATGGTACTACAGACCTAGGCTGTATTCCATCTGTTGTTCCTGTGCTATAACCCTGGATAGCATGTTACAATACTGAATACTGTAGGCAATTATAACAGAATAGTATGTGTATCTAAACAAACATAGAAAAGATACAGTAAAAACAGTATAAAAATAATGCACCTGGGGCTGGGGATATAGCTCAGTTGGTAGAGTGCTTGCCTCACATGCACAAGGCCCTAGATTCAATCCCCAGCATAATAATAATAATAATAATAATGCCCCTGTATAGGGCAAAAACCATGAATGGAACTTGCAGGACTAAAAATTGCTCTGGGTGAGTCAGTGGTGATGAATATGAAGGCCTAGAACATTATTGTATATTGCTATATGCTTTATAAACATTGTACTCTTAGGTTAAAATATATTTATAAAAAAAGTTTTTTCTCTTCAATAATAAATAACCTTAGTTTATAGTAACATTTTACTCTATAAACTTTAAAAAAAATTAAACTTTTTGGCTCTTTTAGCCTAGGCTGTATTCCACCTGTTGTTCCTGTGCTATAAACCTGGATAGCATGTTACAATACTGAATAATATAGGCAAATAAGATAATAGTTAGCTTAAAACACAAACACTTGTGTAGCTATGCAAAAAATATGTTTTTTCTTTATATCCTCATTCTATTAAGTTTTTTTCCTAAAATTTTTTTGTTCTCCTATTTAATTTTTAGTTAAAAACTGAGATACAAACACCCAAATTAGCCTAGGCCTACACAGGGTCAGGATAATCAGTATCATTATCTTCTACCTCCATATGTTGTCCCTCCTAGAAGTCTCCAGGGGCAGTTTCACACATGGAGCTGTTGTCTCCTATGGTAACAATGCCCTTTTCAGGAATACCTCCTGAAAGACATGTCTGAGGCTGTTTTTTATAGTTAAATTTTATTCATGTAAGTAGGAATACACTGTAGATAACATTTATAGCATGGTAAAAGCATAAACCAGTATCACAGTCATTTATTACATTATCAAGTATTATATATTATACATAATAGTATATGCTACACTTTTGTATGACTGGAAGTGCAGGAGGTTTGTTTACCCCAGCATAACCATGAACTTGTGAATGCAATATGATAAGACAGCTATGATATCACAAGGTGATAGTAATATTTCACATTCATTATAATTTTATGGGACCACCATTCTATATGTAATTCATCAACCCAGAATATTGTTATGCAGTACATGTCTGTATCCAAAAGCATGGCAAATTTTAAATACAGAACTTGATCTGTACCCATTTATAACCTTAGGAGGTGGCTTATTTAGCTTACTCATTTGTGTTAGGTCTCCAAAATTTGTTAGCTCTGTTAATCAGCTTTTCATCACTGTGAAAATACCTGAGAAAACAAAGGAGGAAAGATTTATTTTGGCTTGTGATTTAAGAGATTTCAGTCCGTGGTCTACTGGCTGCGCTGTTTCTGGGCCTTTGGTGAGGCAGTATCTCATGGTGGAAAGATGGCAGAGAGAAGCTGCTTACTTCATGGCAGTCAGGAAGCAGGGGGAGGAGCACCACGGGTATAAGATACTGTCCAGAAGGGCATGCCCCTCAAAAATCCACTTACTTTAATAGGTTTCTCCTCCTGCAGTTTCCACCACCTCTCAATATCCCATTCAATTTTGACCATCAGTTGGATTAATCCATTAATAAAGTTGGAGTCTTTATGATCCAATCACTTCTCAAAAGCCCCACTTCTCAACATTGCTGCATTGGGGACTAAGCCTTCAATACATGATCCTTTGAGGGACATTTTAGGTCCAAACCATATCATCAGCTATGCAGCTTACTTATAAATAGCAATTTTTTGAGTGCAAATAAAACACATACTGTTTTCATTTCTCTTCATCTCCTCTCTTTCTCCTATTGTTAAGTAGTCTCATTTCACTTTCTGAAGCCAGGTATTCTATGCTTATTCCTTTGCATCTTTTAAGACTTAGCTCATAGGCCAATTAGCCCAAAATAGAAGGCTTTCTGGCCTTTATGTGCTTTCCACAATACTTTGTGTATATTCATAATGTTATTATAATTTATTATAACAATTTGTTTGTTACTTTCCCACTAAACCCTGAAATCCTTTAGAACTAGACTTTATCTTTAGCATCTAGCTCCATGGCAAATTGAATGCATGAAATTCAAGTTTATTTTGTTTTACTGTTAAAAGTAGATTTACTTTACTGGAAAATTTAAAATACAGAGACTTATTTGGGTATCTTTCTTTCTTTTATTCCAAAATTTTTGATAAACAAATCAACTTTTAAATATCCCATCTTGCTTTTGTTGTGGGATGTGTTCACAGACTTTCATAATTTTAAAACAAAAATATATGTGACACTGTAGGCAAGTCATAATTATAGGACTTATTTTTTGGTTCGCTGTGAGAAATTATATTTTATATATCAAGGTCTAACATAGATGTGGGCTCACTGAATCATATCATCTGTCCCTTTGGGTGATGTTAAACTGTTATTAACAAGTATTAAGTGAACCACAAAGATAGAATTTTTTTAACTATTGGAGTAACCCCTGGGGATAGCTCTATAGCTAAAAGCTGATCCTGCTAGTATCTTTCTGAGAATAAGTAGTTGTTTCTTTTTGTAATGCTGTTGAGAGGACTCCACTAATTACATTGTTTGCAGTTTTCAAATTGCATCATTAGAAGTGTGTTAACTGAATTGTTTTGGTTTGATTTGGAGAATGAATGTTTTTTTAATAGATGCTAGGAAATATGGTCTCAATATTATAGATGAAGATATGGTAAGGAGGTCCACATCATTGGAATGGGAAGGAGGGTGAGAGGGAAGAGCAAAGACAGTGAGATTTCATAACTAAAATTTTTGTTAGGCTTAGAATAGGACAAAACTAGTCACAAAAGGGAAGTATCAAAATCATTGAATGGCTGAACCAGCAGTCAGCAGACAAGAATGTAAAATAAGGAAGTTTTCTTTTTTTTAATAAACCTTGTTTCTCATTTTTTTTTTAAATTTTAAAAGCAGTAGTTTTCATTTACATAAATCTTGGTAAATAAAGAAGAGTAGAAAACTATCTTCTTAATTTCTACTATACTTGTACAACTCAGAGGTAGTTCCTGTGAACATTTGAATGTAAAGAAATTTGCTTTTGTAATGAGATGCCATTAAGAAAGAGACACTTCTGGTGAGATTTAACTATGTGTTCCCTTATATTTTAGTTTATTGCTGCTGATGGTTGCTCTCCTGGGTTCTTACTCAGTTCATCTCCTGCTTAGTATGTGTATTCAGACAGGTGAGTAAAATTACCATGCTGGTTCATTTGATGAAGCAGTGCCCTGAGTTTCTGTTTACATATAGGATTGGATATCTCAAATCTTAATTGCTAGAGCCAAGAGTATAGGTTAGTAGTAGAATGTATGTTCAGTATGCAGGCCCTGGGTTCAGTCTACAGCAGCATGCGTACACATGCACTCACACACACAAAAAATCTAATTTCCATTAATACATAGAGTGGTTGAAATGAAAAATTTCAAAAGCCAGGCTATATAGGCCAAGTCCTATGGGGAAATATCCAAGCACAGGACAGAAGAAGGAGACTAGCATTTTAACTACTTTCCACCACAAAGCACAATGTTGTTTTCTGGGTTAGAGTAGATTAAGGGAGGCACCTAAGAGGTGTTCAAAGCATATGCTTACAGGGAAGCAACAATATTCATTATGATCTTATTTCTCCTTGGTTGATCATTTCCTTAAGGAGAATACCTTCTCAGATCTATAACTTCCTTCCCTGCCTTCTGTCTTCTAGACAGAGCTTGGAGTGGCAGAACTAGGATTTTAGGAGGCAAGGTCATAAAGCTTTGAATTTATTTTAATATGCTTGATATTTTTACTTACAAGTCTCGAATAAGGTAATTTTTCTTAATTGACAGAAGTATGTGCAGTTAATACAATATATGTGTGTATATTTTTTTCCATTTGGAACTTTTATTATGTATAAGTTATTTAAAGTTGCAATAATAAAAATATATGAATTACACAACTACCTTTGTAAGGTTTTCCTTTTGACATTAACACATATCCTATAGCCATTGTTCCTGGTCTGGTCTTATATCTATTCAGTCTCTATTATCCTTGGATTAGATCAGTTTTGATGCCAAAATCAGGAGTTGAATTTCCACATTGGAGAGTTCACTTAGCTCTGTCTGGTTGTATGGCTTTCATACTTTTAGAAGCAGAATGGATACATAAAATAGATTTTAAAAATAGGCTTTTTCTGGGCGGAGCATGGTGGTACATGCCTGTAATCCTAGCAGCTTGGGATGCTAAGACAGGAGCATCACGAGTTCAAAGCCAGCCTCAGCAAAATTGAGGCACTAAGTAGCTCAGTGAGATCCTATCTCTAAATAAAATACAAAATAGGACTGGAGATGTGGCTCAGTGGTTGAGTGCCCCTGAGTTCAATTCCTGGTACCCAACAACAACAACAAACAAACAAACAAACAAAAATTGGCTTATTCTGGACTTAAACAGGTGAAAGAAATCCAAAGATATTTTTGGAGAATTTTAAAACTCTTCAGAACATAGTTCTAAAACCATTGGTCAAGTTGTTTTCCTAAAACTTGTCTATTCATCAGAAACACCTGTCAATCTTTTTTTATAAACAGATTTCTTAGCAAGCCCTCTGTGTGATTTTTAATGGAAAAAACAACTAGGATTCATAGTTCATAAATGTAATATGTACCATTGCTTTGGTCATCTTGCCTACAGATGCGTGTCTCTGCTCATAGGTGAATGTGTAGACAGATGAAAATGCTAGGAAACAATGCAAAGCAGAAAGTTGTTTGTAACCACATCTCAAATAATAGTTTTAGATAAATATATTTGTATATCCTGCTGAATCTTAACTAAAATTTTAATTTTGAAATTTTGCTTATTTATGTGAAAATTACTTTCACTGAATTGTGATAGTTTATTTAACATTGTAATAAGTTCTTTTGATGAATTCTATTAAAAAATTAATGCTCTGTGGCAATTAAGTCTTCTTTAACTAAAATGTTTTATTTAATTTGGGGAAGTAGTATTCAACTTAATGGAGCTATCTAAATAATGTTAATTTTTTCCCTCTCCTTTTAGTTCATCTGTATTTAACTTTAAAATTCTAACACTGCCTCCTCTTCTTTTCTGTAACTCTTGGGCATATAAAATGAAAACATCTCTTTCTCTTTTTTTTTTTCTTTGACTTTTGTAGCTTATTTGGGTCTGTGAACTAACTTTTTCATGGTTCTTCATATGTACTGAACTGATGCACGTGTCTTCCATTGATTGAATTCCTCAGTCATTGTAATTCTCTGGAGGTAGGCTCCCTCTCCCTCCCCAATACATTCGCAGAAGTCTAGAGAATTAATGTAGCTAATTTTTGCTATTGCTTTGTTGGACTATCATAAACTAGTTACAGTGTTTGTATTGGAATCATTATCCAGAAAAAGAGGTATTTTAAGTCTTTACAAAATAATTTCTTTGGAGGTAAAAAGTGAAGAGAAATATTTATCTTGATTAAAAACCAAAGTATTTCTTCACATGAAATTCTCTTGTTTTGGATTTTATATAGGATTGGGTCTAGCAGGAGCTGAGGTGGCATATAAGGTATCTTATTCTCATTAGCCTTAGTTTGCTGAATGTAAAATGGCTCTGATAATACTTTCCTCTTGGGATTGTTCTAAAAATGGAATAAAATAACGTGTATAAAATTTCAAGTCCTTGATAAATGCTAGCTCCTATTACGTGTACTCACTGGGACAAAATCTTGAAATATTGCAAAGTGTCATGGACACTGTGATCTTAGAAACAGTTGGCTTATTGCCATTCCATGGGAACACATCTTGTGCTCTGGAATTAAACTTTCAGCTCCCTTCCTCTGGCCTCTACATCACTATTAGCAGACGGGAATGAGAATTATAGAACTCTGTATGCTTCTGGCCCAAACCCCTACTCTAGTCCCTAAGCCTTCCCAAGCACTGTTATTACCATCCTATGCCTCAAGACCATTTGGATTAATAGTATCATAATATTTATCTCAAATATGTCAGTCACTCAGTTATTCTTTATTTCCCAGACTCATCCATTACAGCTGTTGCCTATTTTCTGACCTCATTTTCCTATAGTCTCCAACTCCTAAAACCCTTCCACTATGCTCCTCAACTCACAATCAGCAAAACCTGCATGTCCTTAATTCTTTTCTGAACATTCTTTTCCTTTTCGTAACCTAAGAAAATACTCAGCTCCTCTGAGGACACTGCATCATTGTTCACTCTTTCCTTCCATGTCCCTCATACCATTCATAAGATTGGATGGGTGCCCTGGTTATATCTCATATCTACTTCTCAACCATCTTCTTCCTCTTAAACCCCCAACTTTGAATCACATAAGTATATACCACCTACTCCTCTCCATGTTGTTATTGTCCGAACACTCCTATACCATCTCCTGTCATTTCAAGAATATTTTAGTTAAAAGCCAAAATATTAATCTCCCATTTCTTTTAGTTTCTTCAATATTGCCCTGTCATATTTTTAGATGATTTCTGTGTTCATGTAGCCAAATATTATAATATTTTTAGTTCTTGAATCTCTTCAATGATTACATCCTCTATCTACCTCAGCTATTTATTACTTGGTCATATTTTCTTGGTTGATCATGTCATTACCAAAATGGTGTTGCCGTCCAAAATCTCATTTTTAAATGTCCAGTTCTCCAGCCACCACCATCTTCCACTTTTCTATCTCATTCTCTGAAATAGCCCAGCTCTTTGACAATTCTTCACCCCCTACTAGGACTTTAATTTGATTTTCCCACCTTTGCACTATCCCTCACATAGTTGTCTCTACCCCACCAGAGTCTTTATCACCTTCATGCCTTGCTGTCTCTGAATAATACTGTAAACTGTTATAGTTGACCAGTTATAGATTGATGATTTCACTCCACACTCCATATACCCATATCAGCTATAATTGGAACTCTCCATTTAGATGTTCTATAGGCATTATAAGCCCAGTGTGTTCGAAGTTAAACTTACCTTTCATCTCTGACATCTCAAATGTGTTTCTATTCCTGTGTGCCTACCCCAGTGAATGGTATCACTTAGTTTTTATCTCATATGTCACCAAGTTACTAATCAATTTTTAAATATTTCTTAGATCTAATTCTTGTTCCTTATTGCTACTGGATAGATCATGCCATAACCCCTCACAAGGATTATATTGGAGTTGAATCATAACATGAATATAAATTATAGGATCCTAAAGAGGAGGGAAAAGTAATACTTTAAATAGGACTGAGTAATCCTGTTTGCATTCTCCTCAAAGGATGTATATTCATCTGGAGTTTGAGTGTAAGGTGCAAAATGCAAATAATACCATTCCCTTTGTTAGTCAAGGTTTGTTTTCTTAAAAGATAAAATTTATATTGAGTTTATTGTATGTGTGGTGCTGATTTAAGAGATTTGTATTTATCGATTGATCTGAGGTTGATAATGTAAAATTTATAGCCACTTTGGAATACATTTTTTTCTTTGTATTTTTGCTTTGTTTTTTTGTGAAACCAAACATAACTTACTCTGTGATGCCCCTCTTGGTATTTACTAAAATGAATTCAAGACTTACTGTCTACCTATGCATGGATGTTTACAGCAGTGTTATTTACAATTGGTGAAATTTGGGAGCAACCAAAATATCCTCATTAGTGAATGAAAAAAAAAAAAAAGCCATTGAGACATATTGATACAATAAATAAAGAAATGAGCCATCAAGATACAAAAAAGGGGACTAGGGTTGTGTGGCTCAGTGGTAGAGCGCTCGCCTAGTGCATGCAGGCCCTGGGTTCAATCCTCAGGTACCACATGAAAATAAATAAAACAAAGGTATTGTGTACAACTAAAAAATAAAATATTTTTTTTAAAAAAAAAAGGTACAAAAAGGCATAGAGGAATTTAAAATACATACTACCAGGTAAAAGAAACCATGGGATCCAGCAGTTCCTCTTTGGGTTATGTGCACACAGGATATGAAATCAGTACCTTGTAGAGATAATCAGTGCTCTCCTGTCAACTGTAGTATCATTCCCAATAGCCAAATTGTGGAAAGAACCTAAGTGTCTGTCAGTGGATGAATGAATAAAGAAATTATGTATTTACAATGTAACATTATTCAGCCTTAAAAAAGAGATCTTTCCAAGTTTGCTAAGTAAAGTAAGCAAGACATAGAAAAATCTGCATGTTCTCATTTACATATGGAATCTAAAAAAGTCAAAGACATGGAAACAAAGAATAGAACACAGTTTACAGGGGCTCTGGGGAGGTGGGAGATATGAGGAGTTGATGATCAAAGTTTATGAAATCATAGATGATGCATAAATATAAAAATTAATGTACAGCGTGTTGAATATAGTTAATACTGTATTATTTACTGGAGATTTGCCAAGACAGTAGATTTCAGGTGCTTTAATCATAGAAAGAAAAAGGTGGGGGGAGGTAAGGGAAGAAGAAAGAAACAGAAGGGAGCTGGGGAAGAAATAAAGGGAACAGGAGGAGGGAGAAGGGAAAGGGAAGTACCCGGGACTGAATTAGAGCAAATTATATTCCATGCCTTTATAGTTATGTCAAAATGAATCCCAATGTTATGTGTAACTAAATAGAACCAAGGAAAAGGAAAAAATATGTGGGCTTTTTTGCTGAGGCAGTGAGAGGTTTAAGACTCAAGGTAGATACTGCAATTCACCACTTGTTGCTTCCAGAGAGAATTTTGGTCTTTTCTGGATCCTATAACATAGTCTCTTTTTTTGAGAAAGAGAATATAGTCCCCTGTCTTCCTCTTCCTAAAGAAGATTACAATTCTTTTATGAGAATTTTTATTTTTAGTAATGGAACATGTGGAGTGAAAGGGTCTTTTGCTGTCCATATTTTGTTTTGTGGGTTTTTTTCCCCATTTGTTTTGTTTTGAGATGAAGTCTATCTGTGTTGCTCAGAATGGCCTTAAACTCATGATCCTCCCCTAAAGTAGCTAGGATTACAGGGGAGAGCTACTGTGTTCAACTTGTTTTGTCTTTTAAAGCAAAAGTTTTTAAAACTGTCTAGGGCAGTAGTTTTCCCTTTTTATAGTAAATAGTTTCTAAATGCTCCTGTTACTACCTGAAAAAAAAAAAATTCAGTAGGTATTATAATGTACCTGTGGTGAACTGAATAATGGCCCTCCAAAAGACAGTCACATCCTAATTCCTAGAACCTGTGGATGTTATATTATATGACAAAAAAGTACTCTGTAGGTATGATTAAGTTAAGGAGTTTGAGATAGCAGGATTATCTTGGCAGGCTCTAAATTCAGTCATATGTGTCAGAAGGAAGATCACAGACAGAAGAAGCAATGTGACCATAGGCAGAGAGTGGAGTGATAAAACCACAAATAAAGGTATACTAACAGCTACCAGAAGCTGGAAGAGGCAAGGAATAGAGTCTTTCCAGAACCTTAAAAAGGAGTGTGCCATGTTGACACCTTGATTTTGGCTCAGCTAAACTTGAGTTTGGACTTATGGCCTTCAGAAGTGTGAAAAAAATAAATTTCTGTTGTTGTAAGCCACCAAATTTATGATAGTTTATTAGAGCAGCCATAGAAAACCAGTGTACTACCTATGTATTATATAATGCCATTACAATAAAATAAAAGAAGAAGAAACAAAGTAAATGTTGGTGTATATTTTCCATCCCTTTAGGAATCAATTTTTGACAAAATTCCAAACAAATTAGTAAGTAACACACCAAGTTAGGGTTTCCTGCATTTACATGGTAATTGTATTCCTAGAAATTTAGTTTATATTCAGATCATTAACCCCATGGTTTTTATAACATCTACCATGTGCTTGACACACACAGGGCATTTTATAAAAGCTGGATATGTGGGTAATGAATGGATGAATGTCCTAAAACTATAGAGGAGTTACATTTTATAAGTTTCAAAATTAACATACAATGCAAAAGTTATGCTTAGTCAAATTACCTTTGGAAATTCCTGCTGTGTACAGTGGCACACACCTATGATCCTAGTGACTTGGGAGGCTGAGGCAGGAAGATCACCAAGTTGAGACCAACCTTGGCAATTTAGTAAGACTCTGTCTTAAAGTAAAAAAGGTCTGGGGATGTAGCTCAGTGGTAAAGTCCCCCTAGATCAATCCCCAGTACTGGTTCAATCCTTATATAAGAAAAAAAAAAAGATTTTTTTTTATATAGTTTATAAGATAAAGTATTCACTATCTACATGACATGTTGCACTCTTGACATACCATTTCTCAGGAAAGCTGACAGTTGCTAGGATTTTTTTATTTGGTTCATTTAGTTTGGTTTTGCCCAGAATTAGTCTGGATGTCATAGAAAGGCCATGGATCGCTTTAGGGTCAAGATGAATAACATTCAGCATTGTAAGAGGCACACAAGAACTGAAAACAACTGAAATATAACAGATTCATGTTTCCCAAATCATAGCTCACTATGGACATTTGCTGATCATTTGGAATGGTAGTCAGCTGTCCAAACTCTATTTTAATCTCATTTTCTTTTGATTAGTGAGCCAACAGACCACAGTTAATCAAGTGGGTTCATTATGTGACTCTGTCTTCAGTGCATTACTGTTCCTGTCTCATCCGTTTTATTATTGAGTGATTCTCAGCTGGGTTTGATTTTTCTCCACCAGGGCATTTGGCAATGTTTGAAGACATTTCTGATTGTCATACCTAGGGATGGGCAGATGGCAGGGATGAGGCACTTTTGGCATTTCGTGGGTAAAGGTCAGGATTACTGCTAAACTCCTACAGTATGCAAGACAGCCTCCTTTAACAACAACAACAAAAAAAAATTATCTAGGCCAAAAAGTAGTGACAAGGTTGCAAAACCCTGGGTTAGACTGTGTGTGCTCTACTCAGGTGCTCTACTCCTGATTTTGGAATTATATCAGGAATCATTTGTACGTGCTTTGATGTTGGAGTAAATGCTTCCTTGACAGAGGCTAAACTTTTTGTTATTGGGCCATAGGAAAGGATTGGGTGTGAGTCCTTCTAGGGTTAAAATTTTTAATTTAATTTTTTATTTTTATCAAAAGTATTATATGCTAACATATACACACATATGCACTTATGTATGAGCAATTTCCTACCCTTTCTTTCCCACCTCTCTTATATTTCCCAGAGTTAATTTAAAAATGTTGTCTTTCCAAGTCTAGATAATAACCCTCGTTATATGTTGATTTAAGAGATAGTCTGTTTGTTACAAACGATAAGCATTTAGCTCAAATGCACTAATATCTCCCTTTTTCTTTATAATTTCTTTTTTTAATAATTTTTATTAGTTTCTACTCAATAGTTTGTTCATTGGTTATTTTGTAACTCAAAAAAAAAAAACAACAAAAAAAAACCATGTAATCTCTTTTTTGGTCCATCAACTTTAAATCCTATTTTCGACTCTGCCTTCTTGACATCTGTGCTCCTATCCTTTCTTTCAACTCTCCTCTCCCTATTTCCATAGTCTGTTAATTCTTTCCTTACATTATCAAGATTGACAGTATTTTCTTTGTTTATGTGATCATTTGAAGTTGTTCATGTTTATAAGTTGAATATAAAAGCTTAAAACTAAAGCATAATGTTTACTGTAGAGCTAAGTAGTTTATTGGGATCCCAGAACCCTCTCTATCCATGCAGCATTACAGCATCTATTGCTACTTGAAAAATGGTAATATCTTAGCATTCTATTTTCTTTTATTGTAAATAGGGCTCTAAAATCATACTACAATCAGCTGGTATACTGATAATTTAAAACACATTAAGAGGGATCAGAAATGGCCACTAAATTGCATACTGAATACTCAAAATATGAATGACCCCATGGATACTATTAGAAAAAAGTTGAGAGGAAAATAATGGAAAACACAAGAAAGAAAAGAATTTCAGAATAATAAGGGCACATTCCAAATGGCCAACTTTCTGAGAGTTAAACTGTGTTTGAATAACTCACGTCCCTCGATCCAGATCCAAAGATAATATTGCTGCTGCTGAAACTTGGGCTCTGTACTGTAACCAGAGTTTATT
The DNA here is from genome assembly GCF_001458135.2 of Marmota marmota marmota. Taxonomy (NCBI): domain Eukaryota; kingdom Metazoa; phylum Chordata; class Mammalia; order Rodentia; family Sciuridae; genus Marmota; species Marmota marmota. The sequence goes on from NW_025999900.1 coordinate 732,091, forward strand.
AATTGTCCTATTTCATTGAGGAAAAAATGCAAAGCAGACAGAACACTGGAGTAACTAGCTGGAAATATTCCACTATTTCATGGGAAGCAGCTTTCCAAATGATTTCTGTGGAGGCCAAACTCTTGGTCTAGCCAAAATAGCACTAAAGTGTGCCTTGATGGTACATTAAAGAAGAAATTTTTTCCCAGTTTACTTTGATTAAGATTTATAGCTCTCTACCTCCTCAAAACATAACATTGATTTTTTTAATATCAAAAAATAATTTTCTAAAATAGATTACTAATGATTGCTTTTAGTTATTTATTTAAGAAAGGTTGTGCCAAGTACTGCTTATATGAATTCCTGTAAAAGACTGGATTAATTTCATAGTTAATGTTATTTCTTTTCTTTAGGAATATCCTATTCATGTGATTGGTGATAATTATATCTTATTTTTTTTATCTCTTAAAACATCTCTCATAAGATGTTGATCATACAAGAGCAAAAAAAATAATAGAAATGCTTCAGTTAATAACACTAGAGAAAATTAAAATTGCAGCTTAAATGAAATCTGTCAGATATTGAGTAGAGAAAATGGAACCACTCAAGTATCGTGGGGGTCTTTCTAGGGTTTTGTTTTGTTTTGTTTTTGAGCCAGAATCTCACTATATTGCCCAGACTGGTCTCTAACCTGTAGGCTCATGTGAATCCTCCTCATTAGCTTCCTGAGTAGCTAAACTCCAGGTGTGTGCTACCATGCCCAACTTTATGGTTTTTAAAAATAAAGTTCCACAATTTAGACCTTAAACAACTTAGTGGAACCCTGTCTCTAAATAAAAAATTTAAAAAGGGCTGGGGATGTGGCTCAGTGGTTATGTGCCCCTGGGTTCAATCCCAATACCAAAAAAAAAGTTCCACTACCCCCATTATATAGGTAGTATAAAATACCTGAAAAACGGGGTTGGGGATGTGGCTCAAGCAGTAGCGCGCTTGCCTAGCATGCGTGCGGCCCGGGTTCAATCCTCAACACCACATACAAACAAAGATGTTGTGTCCGCGGAAAACTAAAATAAATAAATAAATATTTTTAAAAAAATAAAATAAAATACCTGAAAAAGAAGGGAAAAAAGAATAAAGACTAAACTATTACTGTTGCCATTTATGAATAATTTGTTCCACTCATTTTGTGTTTTGTTTTATAGAGCTATTCAAATCCTATTTGTTGTATTTTAAATAATACTGGCATTTTCATGTTATTATAAACACAGTTTTTAGTGGCTTTATATTACTCTATCAGGTATGCCTACTGTAATTTATATCAACCCTTTATTGTTATTGAGCATTTAAGTTTTGTTTATCTAGTGTATGCCATGCTGTGACGAGTATCTTTGCATCTTTCTCTGATTTTAGTCTTATTTCCTAATATAAAAGCTCCCAGGGGTCAAATGTTCTAAACATTTTAACCACTGATTGTTCAAATCAAATCGCATTCCAACCATTAATACCAGTTTATTCTGTTACCAGCATTTTAAGAAATTGCTTACGTGACAGAACAGAACTTTAAAAAAGTGTTTCATTGGTGTTTTGGTTTATATGCTGAGATGCTCCAGAAAACCATTAAAAATCAAGGATGTGGAAATAAAGCTTTTGGCTGACTGTGTACACATTTTAGTAAAGCCTCGAAGTTAAGCCAAAAGCCATTATTCATATTCATGATGTCCAGGCATGGAAAAGTGCTTCTAATTTTTGCAACATAAAAGGAGTCTGATGACAGTGACAGAACTGAATGACTACCCAGACATGCTGACTAGAACGTTAGAATTAGGACTTGAGCACTGTACTCGGTCTCCATTTAAAAGTCTAATTTTATTTTTTTACTTTCAGTTTGAGAATTTGTTGTCCTTAGTGATATTTTTATAAAACTGAAAAATAATAGAACCAGAGAGCAAGCTTGAGATTGCTAAAATGTCAGAAGTTGCAATTTAAATTGTCTTCCTTAATCTACTAGTTTGATTATATTTCCTGGAACAGTGAAGGTTGCATATCTATTCTTTTCAGATTCTTTTGTATTAGGATTGTTTGGTCATAATAAACAATCCATTTAGTTTTTCATGTTTACTAAATATGCATTCTATACTTATTTTCTGCTATTTAAACGTAAAACAGGGCTGGGGGTGTATCTCAGTGGTTGAGCTATTGCCTAGTATGTATCAGGTCTTAGTTTTAATTCCCACATCCCTAAACAAATAAACAAATAAATAAATAACCCTAGTGAAACTCTGCGATGAGTTAAACTCTTTGATGAGTATTTTCTTGATAACTTACAAACAATTAAATCTTGCCAAAGAAGTCATTTGAAAAGAAGATATTTGATGCATTCCCATATGTAACAGAAAAGCTTCCTTGCTTTAAATTCCTGGAAAGAAAATTATTCTTGGGGCTGGGGTTGTGGCTCAGCGGTAGAGCACTCACCTAGCACATGAGAGGCCCTGGATTCGATCCTCAGCACCACATAAATAAATAAACAAAATAAAGATATTGTGTACAACAAAAAAGTAAAATATTAAAAAAAAAGAAAAAATTATTCTGAAGAATAATGTATTGGTCAAAATATATTGTTATATTGTGAGTATGTACAAATGTGTAACAATAAATCCCATCATTATGTTACAAATGTAGTGTTCCAATAAAAAAAAAAAGTGGAAAATATAAAACAAAAAAATATAGAATCTCAGGTCCCACCCCAAGACCGACTAACTCAGCATCTCTGAGAAGGGACTTTCCAAAAGAAAAAAGAAAAAGAAAACAAGAAGAAAGAAAAAAAGAATGAACACATTTAATTGTAATATTATAAGAATGCTAAAAACAGTGATATTTCTTTAATCTCATGGCTCAGTGACAGATCACAGATATTCTGGAGAGTTGGTTCACATAATAAAAAATCTAATAAAATTACCTTTTAAATGCCAAATTAGATGCATGTTAACGTGTAGACAATTTTCTGGTTTAATATATGTACCAAGGCTGACTGGAATGTTAAGTATAAGGAATTGTGCCTGTATATAATGCTGTCAATTAGGTTTAAAAATGTTAAAACAAACTAGTAAAAATTTATTGATTAAAATAATGATTACTTTTTGTAATGATATTTACTTTAAAATGTGTGTATTTGAAGCAAAGAATTTTGGCCTTTCACATAGGAAGGAAAATGCCAGTCCTAAAAGTTTCGTAATTCTGCTTTTTAATTTTGTGTTTTAAATATATCAAAAATTGGGCCGGGGTTGTGGCTCAGTGGTAGAGCACTTGTCTAGCATGCATGAGGCACTGGGTTCGATCCCCGGCACCACAAAAAAATAAACAAATAAAATAAAGGTATTAAAAAAATAATTTAAAAAAATCAAAAATCTACCCCTTATAAAATTATTGTTGAAATCTTTCACTATTAAAGCATAAAGGTTTCTACTTATAATTAAATTCAAATTCAAAACTAAATTATACTTGTGTACTGTGTTTAGCATTAAGTGAATACATTTTTTTTTTTTGGTACCAGGGATTGAACTCAGGGGCACTCAAACACTGACCTTCATCCCCATCCCTATTTTGTATTTTATTTAGAGACAGGGTCTCACTGAGTTACTTAGCACCTCACTGTTGATAAGGTTGGCTTTGAACTTGTGATCCTCCTATCTCAGCCTCCCAGTCTACTGAGATTACAGGTGTGTGCCCCCACCTCCGGCTTCCATTTTTAAAAATAGCTGAATCATCCAAAAAGTTTTCTCAAAGGATTTTTCAAATCCTTTGATTACCCTGATAATAGATTAAAATTGAAATATTTTTTCTTAATTACTAAAACTCCATATTTTTTTAATATTGTACTATTTTCTTTCTGAGTTTATATTATAATATATAAAGGCCATATATTTTTTTACAAATGTTTATTTGTATATACTTGGAAGTTTTTAGTTATGAAAGTACAAACGAATATTTTGCTGATAAGTGGAAGTTGATAAGAAAACCCATATGTAAATCAATGGATGTGTAACTCATGTGATTCTTCAATCTGTATACGGGGTAAAAATGGGAGTTCATAACCCATTTGAATCAAAGTGTGAAATATGATATATCAAGAACTATGTAATGTTTTGAACAACCAACAATAAAAATTAAGAAAAGAAAACCCATGTTTATGTTGAACAGTTTATTAAAACTGGGTTTAGGAAATGATGAGCTGTATATTTGGCCAATGGGAGATGTGTATTATTGTACCATGCCTTAGTATCTGCTTCTCTTTAGCATAAGCACTATGAGTTTATGAACTTTTATTTTTTTTAATGGGGAGTTTAACCTAGGGGCACTTAACCACTGAGCCACATCCCAAGCCTCCCCCTTTTTTATGCACTTTTCACACAAATGATAGCACTACTAACTTAAACATGAAGCTATATGGACTAAGGATGTAATTTGGTTCCTTTATAAGCCATTTAATTTTCATCTTTTTAATGAATACATTGCTTAAATGTGTGAAATAAGAATGTAATTTATTATTCTTTTATGATGAAGAAGAGTATATGCCCTACTAATTGTTGGATAAAAGTGTTGCTTCCACCGTTAATACATTATTATCATGCTAGACACCTGGAAGAGTGAATGTCTTTGAAAGTATTGTACAACTTTAATACTTTATCTAACTTTTATTTACATATCCAGTTTGGGGAAACTTTTGCAGTGAAAACTTAAATTTGGACAATGTGTATGCAAGTACTGTATAGGGAGAAGTGGGATATTAAGTAATTATGCCATTTGAATTCTTATAGCCTGGATATTGGTTAAACAACCTTGAGATTTGCTACATACTCTGTCCTAAGGACTCTGTCCTTATAAACCACAGGTCTTCAAAAGTTCCTACTAAAGTTGTTACTTCTAGCTGGGCCCATGGTACATGCCTATAATTTCAACTACTTGGGAGTTTGAGGCAGGAGGATTAAAAGTTTAGGGTCAGCCTGGACAACTTAGGGAGATACTAACTAAAAAAAAAAGTCACTACTACTGCTTTAAATTTAGTGTGATCATCCAGTAGTTTTAGGAAAGGTGAACCCAAGCCACTAGGAGTTTGCAGAATTAATATTGAAAGTGTTTGAGCAACTGTCAGTATTTCAGAACACTTTAGAGAAATCACAAATTGACCCATGACCAGTTTATACAATTTATTTAAAATAGATGCAGAGGGGATGTCAGGTAGATACATAGATGATTGTTAGTTGGTAACCAAGATTACTGTGTTGACAATGGTTACCTTATACTGATCAGAAACTTTTGCTTAATAAAAATGGGAAATAATTATTATGTGCCATTAGAGAGATAAAATCTTTCAGAATATGAAACACATTAATAAAAGGAGTCCTTGGTGATTTTTTTTAAAGGGGAAATCATCACTGTTGAATAAAAGGACATGAAAATCACAGGCATTGTGGGCTATATTTTGGGTTGAAAATTAAAGATTTAACGAAGAAATTTATCAAAGACTTTTTTAACAATAAACAAAGGAATTTGTTTTTTTCTTTTTTTCCTTTTATTCTTTTTAGATATACATGACAGGAGAGTATATTTTGACATATATACATGGAGTATAACTTTTTCTAATTAGGATCCCATTCTTGTGAAACTCCACAATATGGAGTTTCACTGGTTGTGTATTCTTATATGAACATAGGAAAGTTATGTCCAATTCATTCAACTGTCTTTCCTATTCCTGTCCCCCTTCCTTTCCCTTCATTCCCTTTTGTCTAATGCCGTGAACTTCTGTTCTACACTGCCCGCCCATTGTCTGTTAGCATCCACATATCAAAGAGAATATTTGGCATTTTGTTTTTTGGGGATTGGCTTATTTCACTTAACATGATAATCTCTAGTTCCATCCATTTACTGGCAAATGTCATAATTTTATTCTTCTTTATAGCTAATGTTTATGTATCACATTTTCCTTATTCATTCATCTATTGAAGGTTGGTTCTAAAGCTTATCTGTTGTGAATTGAGCTGCTGTAAACATTGATGTGGCTGCATTGATGTATGCTGATTTTAAGTCTTTGGGGTATATACTGAGGAGTAGAATAACTGGGTCAAATGGTGGTTCCATTCCAAGTTTTTTGAGGAATTTCCATACTGCTTTCCAGGGTGCACCAATTTTCAGCCCTACCAGCAATGTATGAGTGTACCTTTTCCCCCAACATTTATTGTTACTTGCATTCTTGATAAATGCCATTCTGACTGGAGTGAGATGGAATGTCAGTGTAGTTTTAATTTGCATTTCTGTAATTGCTAGAGGAGTGTAACTTTTTAAAATTTATTTGTTGACGGATTATATTTCTTATTCATGAAGTATCTGTTTACTTCCTTTGCCCATTTATTGGTTGGGATATTTGTTCTTTTGGTATTAATTTTTTGAGTTCTTTATATATCCTGGAGATTAATGCTCTAAAGACCTTTATATAAAATACCTAATTAAGTTCACCTTTCTTTCTATTACCTTTATTTTTTCCTCATATTTATGTCTAGTTCTGATGGGCCTGAATCCTAAAAATTATACTCTGCTTAGTTTTTAGTAGAATACCTTTCTTTCCTTGAAGACTTGGCACATAAATGGTTTGTGTAAAAGTGAAAATGATCATTTCTCTTAACAGCTGTAACATCTTATGAAGATCTTGGACTTTTTGCATTTGGATTACCCGGAAAGGTAATTTTATTTTTTTCTTATTGTGTCCAAAACCAAAGAGGCATTTTCTCCTTCTGTTTCAAGTTAAGAGACAAGTATATATAATAGAAAGACTTTTGGGGAATAAAAGGAAACAAAAGTTTGTAAAAAAAGAAGAAAAGAAAATGATGGGAGCAGGAAGAGAGAACAAGTATATGTGCCCCTATTTTGTATTTTATTTAGAGACAGGGTCTCACAAAGTTGCATAGTACCTCGGTATTGCTGAGGCTGGCTTTGAACTTGTCTCAGGCTTTTGAGACACTGAGATTACATATGTGTGCCACTGAGCCCAGCTAACATCATAGAATTTGAGAGTTAAACAATCCTGAAAGATTACCTAACTACCCCATCATTTATAGGTGAGAAAATTAAGGGCCAGAGCAGTTTAAAGGTCTTATTTTTTTTTATAACATTGTTTTGTTTATTTATTTTTTTATGTGGTGCTGAGGATCAAACCCAGTGCCTCATATATGCAAGGCAAACACTCTACACTGGGCTACAACCCCAGCCCAAGGGTCCTATTTATCAACAATTACATAAAGCCAATTCCACAACCTGTGACTACAGATTATAAATCTGCTACATTTCCTACTTAGAATAAGAAAGATGACAGCAAAATTTAGTGGCACTCATTTTTTATAGGTATTCTCATTTCAGAGCTAGAGAAAAACATTATCTTTTTTCGCAGATTATCAGGAGTTGAGCATTGCTATCAGTATTATAGTACTTTTTCCCCCCCCTGAAGAGCTAATCATACTTCTAGAACCCATATTTATGTTGGTTCCAAACAGAAATTTTTCTGTTTATAAATCTGTTTTTGTATTTTTGTTTGCTTGTATTTTTTTTAATTGAAAACCAAAATTTGTACATATTTACCATGTATAGAATGTTATAAAATATATATACAGATTACAGAATGGCTAAATTAAGTAACATATGTCTCACCTCACATACTGTTTCTTTTGCTTTTAATCTAAAAGGGTACCTTATTTGTAAATGGCTAACCTGAGTTATTGATCCCCCATGCTGGCCTTGAACTTGCAATTCTCCTGTGTCAACCTCCCAAATATGTAAGATTGTAGGTGTATGCCACCACATGCAGCTAAATTAACTTCTAAGGAGTGAGTATGGGAGGAAAAAGATACAACTATATAATGGAGAGGGGAAAAAAAAAACTTGTACTTATATTCCAATTAACTGTTTTTAAAGTATAAAAGGGAATGTTTAAATCATATACTAGGTGGTCTCATGGCTTAGACCTTAAAAACTTGAAATTTGCACAAAACAGGAAATATGTTACTTGAGGGTAAAGGATTGTATTCATCATCCCTGGTAACAGGTTCTCTTTCCTAAAATCAAGAGGTTTAGTGTAATCAGTGATGAATTTGATACAGCTAGTTTAATCAAAGAATAAGGACAAAAAAAGTTATTATATAAGAAAACTCCCCAGTTAATGTGGTCTGTAAACATGAATCTAAGTGTGATCACTGATCACTGTCATTTCACATTAGTATTTCATGCATCCTTGGGCAGCAACAATCTAAAAGAAGAGTAATGGATTGAGTCTCCTTTTCCTAAAACTCTAGAGCTGTTGCATTATTACTTTAATATGTGCACCCAGTTCATAATAGGCAGGTGCACTAGACAGAGCATACTTTGGATGAGGAATTATTACTTGTTTGTGTTTCCTTTCCACTTCACAAGTGAGTTGAAACTTTCCTGTTGTCTCTAGATTTCATATAAATATGATACAAGATAGTATTCTGAGAATCAGTTGTTTTGAAATATTTTGAAATTTTAAGGAAGATTTCAAAAAATGTCTCTAAATTGATGTATTTACTTATCAGATAAATATTTATTGAATAGATACCATGCCCTGCATTGGGCTAGGCACTGAAGATGGCACATTCATCTGGCTTTGTAGATATTAAATGCTTAAATTCAGCTAAAGAATGGAAAAGTAATTATTAAGATGTTATTACTTCTTTGCAATATATTGATAGATAATACATTCATGATAGACAATACATTCAAATATTATATGTGTGTGTGATAGTAGGTATAATTTGTACTGAAGATAGTGTACAGTTTAAAATAGTCTTTTCATAAATAACAGAGTTTGAAACTAATTTTTAAGTGGGTTGTGATGCAGAGTTCCCTCTGGAAAACATTAGAATGGTAATTACCATATCCCTAAAGACACTTTGCCAGATTTTCAACTCAATATCACTTCTCTGCAGACCCCAAGGCCTTACCTTTGATTGTTTCCAGGACAGACAAATTTTGTGTCACTGATGGAATTCCTAGTAGAGATGGGCCTGACAGTTGATCTGTTCCCACTTCATGGAGGACTGAATGATGTTAGATAGATCCAAACATCCCTTGATGATTGCAGTCCACCAAGATTTGAGTCCTCAGAAAGCTCAAATGGAAGTGCAATGTTTAACTATTTCCTCTGAATACATCTTATCACCAAGGATGGACAAAATGTTCCTTGAGTTTCCTAGAGGTCTTATCCAAGATCATAAACTTGCAATCCTGCAGCCTGAACTAGTCCTCAGGCATATATTGTTTGGCTCAAAACTTTTTTATTTTTAATATGTTGCCAGCTGATAATCATAAAAGTTTGAAAAACATTGATTTCTGATTTTCCTTTAAAAATCAGAAGATCTGGCTACACTGGATGTGTGTTCTCACATGTCATCAACTCACCAGACCTGAGTAGCAAAACTGTTCCATTTTGAAGGGGGAGTTCTCCAATAGACTACAGTTTTCACTACTTTCTATTTTCTTACACTCAGCTTACTTCACATTATTGAGCTTGAAACATTTTGTCTAAATTTTCAGGGTGTGAGAATGTTTTTGCTCTGGAGTTTTCTGCTATAGACTTTATTAATCCCTGGCATAGAATTTTCAAAAGCTAGGAGTATGCCAAGCTAATATACTCAGAAGGTGTATGATTTCCTTCTATGCAAGACTACACTGGCACAGCACACTCCAAGCTATCTTGGTCTTCCTGCTAAAGTAGTGTGGTAAAACCAATATGAAAGGGACCCTCAGATTCCCCAGATTCAATTTCAGGTTTTTAACTTTGATAATCACCAATTACTAGCTTTTAACAAGTCTAACTATTCAGAAATGACTGCCAAAAAATTGCAAAACATTTTTATGGTAATTGTGGAACTATTAAAGAAAGCCTTTTTATGTAATTTTTATTAATTTTTTGTATTACAAATAACTGTCAATTTATTCATTCTTGTTTCTCATTATCATGACTTCTGCATCTATTTTATAGTATTAGTTTTTGGATTTTAATAAAATACTAATTCTTTTACATAGTTTCCCCTTTTATCTTCTGAATACATTTTTTTTCTTTTATAGGTGGTGGTGGCAGGCACCATAATAATTCAGAATATTGGAGGTAAGCAATTGAAAGTGTACCACTTATTGCACATAAGTGATAGAAATAATTGTCTCTCTTTGGGTGCTTGCCTCACTATACATCTAACTGGGAAAGTGATGTGTAGAGGGAAGTATCTACGGAAGCCCTGAGCATTGGCCTAATGAGAATCCTTTTTAGCAGTGCTTGTCACAAGGCTTCTAACTTCAGTTCTGGCTAAACCTTGATTGCATTCTTCTTATAAAGTCTGTGACACATCTCTAAAACATTGGCTTTCTGTGGTTGTGATAGTGATGGGATACACTTTGGAAAAACTTTCCAGACAATTCCAAAATATTTCCCCTCACTTTTATCCTCTCATAATCACCCCCATTCGCAGGCAGTACTTTATAGTGACTGGTGTTCTCTGAGCTGTGAACAATCAGTTGTCCCATTGTAATTAAGAAATTAAAAATGATCAAGTGGTTTAAGAAATAAATTTGAAACAAATCAGAAGCATTCTCACATTTATCTTTAATTTCTATTAAAACTGATTCTATAAATGATTCCAATTTTGAGAACTATGTAGAAATAAAAATTACTATTAATTATAGATAGTTGACTGAATGTATTAAACATTTAAATTCAAAATATAGGAGTCATGTATGTATGTCGGAATGAGGTTGTATAGAGAGCTGAACAGTGTCTTAATTTTCTTTTATCATTGACTGGGATGCTAAATAAATGTCATTAATGTAAAAAGACAATTCATAGGGAAGGTTGACATGGATTTGAATCTTATACAAGATTGTATGGTCAAAGGAAGTTTGTTTTTGTGTGGGTTTTTGTTGTTGTTGTTGTTGTTTTGGTTTGGGGTTTTTTGTGTGTGTGTGTGGTACTAGGGAGTGAATCCAGTGGTGCTCGATCACTGAGCCACATCCCCAGCCCTTTTTTGTATTTTATTTAGAGACATGGTCTCACTGAGTTACTTAGGGCCTCGCTAATTTGCCAAGGCTGGGTTTGAATTTGCAATCCTCCTGCCTCAGCCTCCCGAGTTGCTGGGGTTATAGGCATGGGTCACTGTGCTGGGCTCAAATGAATTTAATCTTACCCTTTATAAGTAACAGTTTAAAATATTTTAAGATGACAGCTTAGTAAAGTTTAATTGAAGAGATCTGAGTTATTTCACATTAAATATTGTTCAACCAAGTTATATTTTCATGAGTTTCTTAGTCAAGAAAAAATTAACATTCCATTAATGAATTGTGTTTTCTATTGTTTTTGAATCCTGAATCTGAATGATTTAATTCTTTGAATTTCATGAAAAAAAATAGTGAGAAGAATGCTTTCTTAGATGTCATACCAAATTATCTTCTTCTAACACACACTACTTTATACTTCACTCTAGAAATCAAGAAAACTCGTCTCTTTCTTTAGGAATTTTTATAGGGGCAGTTTAGATTAGGTTGAATCATTATTTAACAAATTATGTAGAATTTTCAGTTTAGGAATTTGGTTCCAAATTCATGACCTTGCCACAATGCCCATTTTATATCTTTCTGTGTATTCCAGCTGGTCTCTTTCTTGTTTCATAATCTTGTTTAGACATGACTTTAATTTGGCACTTGCTATTATTAGATTGACATCTCCAAATATGCTTCTCTCCCTCACGTAATCTCCTCCAAGGCAAGGATTATGTATCATTTTCTCTTTCTTCTCTCAGCAACCAGCACAATACTGGAACCTGATAAACCTTTCTTGAACTGAATGGAGCCAAAATGATTTGTATGAGCTATCTCCAAGTACTTTCTAATATTTTGAATATATTTATCAAGAAGAAAAAAAGGGAATGTTACATCTATCACTAGCTTCACATATTTGAAAGGCTAAAATGAAATAATGAAAAAGAGAGGGCAAAACTGGTTCTAATAGATAGACATCTACAGAGTAGTTGATTTGGTTTCTTCATCTAGAATACTATCTTAGTCTGTTTGGTGTTCCTTTAGCAGAATATCTCAGACTGGGTAATTTAAAGTGAACAGAAACTTTTTTGGCTTTGGAGGCTGTGAAGTCCAAGATTGAAGGGCCACATCTGGTGAGGACCCTATTGCTAGGTGAAGGTATCATATGGTGAGGTACATCAAACTTGCAGGCTTAAGCCCTTTTACAATGTACCTAAATCATTCATGAGAATGGAATCTTTCTGACCTAAACACCTCTCATTCGACCCCACCTCCCAACACTATTATATTGGGGATTAAGTTTCTAAAACATAAGCTTTATAGAAAGCATTCAGACCATAGCAAATACCCTTATAATTAAACTGTGTGATAATAGGGTTGACCTATACTCCTTTAAGGTGTTCTTATTCCTGAAGACATTCAAACAGAACTGGCTTGGTCAATTGACAGAATGTTCAAATTCAAAATCTTGAATTTGATGGTATATAAATCATCAGTTTTCCAAACTCCAAGTTAGTTGATTTGCTTATTTTAGAATTTTTTGAAAAAAATTTAGAAGCAGTTGTCGTAATTTTGTGGGGAGAGGAGGTGGTGGTACCGGGAATTGAACTCAGGGGCACTTGACCACTGAGCCACACCCCCAGCTCTATTTTGTATTTTATTTGGAGACAGGGTCTCACTGAGTTGCTTAGCACCTTGCTTTTGCTGAGGCTGGCTTTGAATTCATGATCCTCCTGCTTTGGCCTCCCAAGCCTCTGGGATTACAGGCCTGTGCCATCACGCCTGGCATTATTTAGTTTCTAGGATGAACCTCATTATTTTCTTCACATCATTTAAGTTTATTTATTGAAAGCCCACTGAATAATAATCAAAAACATATTTTCACAGAGTTTTCTTTTTTTTAGACAGATATGCAATATTCCTTTATTATAATGGAATCTGAAGCTTACTCTTATGTGCAGAGCACTGGGTTAAAAGTGAAGTACCTTGAATTCTGTCTACTCCAGTCTCTGCCATTGGATAGGTGTGTGTCTGAAGGAACTCATTCACTCTTCTCTTGGTTAAATTATTGGGGGTGAAAAGTATGGAGCTTAGAATCCCTTCTTATAAACATTGGGATTCTAATTTGGCACTGGGAGGCACATTAATTCAGGCATTAACATTTTAATGCAGGAACAGTCAATGAGGAGGCATCTTTATTTTTAATTAAGTGATAATATCTTAGATTAATGCTTCCTAACTCTTATCCTTTGTAACATTTAAATGTTTCTTATTTTTCTTAGTATATGATGCCCTTGGTGAATTTATGAAAAAAATTATGGAACAGACAGGCCTTTAAAGGCAAAAATCATCATAAATTGCTCTTCGTCAATCTTTGTTGCAATGATTTTTTAGCAAAGGCCCAGTTATTCTCTCTATTTCCATATTTCAGGAATAAAAGTAATTTACTAATTTATTTATATCCTAACTACTAGTACATAGTTGGCATTCAGTAAGTAGTATTTATTATAAGAAGAAAGCAAGAAATAAAAGACAAAGAGAGAGAGGGGAAAGCTAGTGATCCAGCTTAGTATCCCTTGGAGGAAAAAGTGAAATGATTGATTGACCAGGAAGAAAAGACCACAGAGTATATAAGTGAGCATATAGTTTCTTTCAGAAAGAATCGACTGTCAGAGCTTCACAGAAAAATCTCAATCCCCCAAGACCAGTCAGGCACCAAGTATTAGTCACAGGGCCCTTATGAGACCTGACAAATTGATTGAAAAAAATCAACTGCTGTCAATAATCTTTAAATTTTACAATGGAAAAAAAATGCAACTCATTAAATTTAGAACCCTTATTTTAAGGTTATAAGAAGCTTTGCCTTTGGAAAATGAAGACCCGTATGGTAAAATATTACTTAACAGTGATTCCTGATCTCCTCTCAACAGTAACAAATTAGGGCCCTGAAGTAGGCCATTTCCAGAGGTAACCCTCTGCAGCCTGTTTTTGCAGAAACTGGAGTAGCATTTGCTGAGAGCCATTGCTGCCAGGACAGAGTCAGAAAAGAGGTGTCTGGAAATTTTAATATTGAATGCTGTTGTTAGGCAAGAGAATCCTGATTTAGAGAGTTTGAATTTGATTAGCTAACCATAAAATGATTAAGAATTGTAGCAGAAAATAAGTGTAGGTAGTTTCAAGATAGTTTCTTTTACTCTGTTGCATTGATTCTTTTCCTAAAAATTAAGGTAAGTATTTACTTTCATATTCAATTTAACTCATGAGAAAGACTATTTAGTAGACTAAAAGATCACTAGAAATGAAACAGTAAACCCCATTTCATTATAGTTAAGCCAGAGAAAGTCTTATTAATTCTTACAGGTACATGATAAAGGTGAAGTCAATTTATGTTATTTCTTATTTCTTATTTTGCCCAACTCAGAACATGGAAGTTTGAGTGGCTCCTGGGAAAATGTTAAACTACTCATTTTGTTTTTATAAATATGAAGGACTACCAGAGACAGCATATTCTTTTCCTAGTTCTTTAAAGCCTCAGTTTCTCAAAGGAGATTAAATATTTTATTGTTGTTATGTATTAGAGAATCCTAAACAGTAGTCTTACTGAAATCTCCTAAAATTGCTTAGAATGACCCAGATTTTCTATTCTGGCACAGAACACACAAACTTTACTCCAGCAGATTTGATTAGCCCCATCAGTTTGGGAATCCATGGTTTAAAAGAAACCCACCAATCCTTTATATACTCATTTAATACAATTTCTAAATCTTATAAACAAGAAAGTATAAATAAAATCATTTTAAGTTGAGAACTATAAAAAAAAATCTCAAATTCTCAGTATTTGACATATTTAAAATTTAATATTAAACAAGTTGAATTTACTTTCTTTCTCTATTCTTGGTGGGGCCGAGGGGGAGGGTGGAGTATAGTCAAAGTAGTAAGAGTCAGATGTTTTGTCAGATTTCAATTCCTATTGTCCCTTGGGAAATTGGGACTGGGCATGCTGTTACATCGCCATCTGCTGGTCAGTTTATCTGTAGTCAAACTGCAACTTTGGGTCAGCTGGGGCAGAATTGTGCAAAATTCTAGAAAACACTGACTCAGAATAGAAGTACAGGAAATTCGGGAGGAAAGTCTTTTTCGAAATTACTTCCTTTGACAAAATATACTAATAACATGTTATTTTAAAGAGGCTTACAAAACAGTGTATTTCTTAGTAATGGTTTCTTTAAAAAAAAAAACATTTATTTTTTAGATGTACATGGACACAACACAATGCCTTTATTTTTATGTGGTGCTGAGAATCGAACCCGGGTCCCACCCAGCCTGTGCTAGGCAAGCGCTCCACCACTGAACCACAATCTCAGCCCAAGTAATGGTTTCTTTTGAAGTTTATGAGATTTTCAAAATAGTAGATTTTCTGATCACTTTCTATTTAAATTTAAGGTCTTGATACATGATAAAGCAAAGTATTTTTTAAGGTTGTGGAGGAATACTTTCCATCATATATTTTGATTTATATTTTGCGCAAATTAGGGAAATGACATTGTTTTCGTATTTATTAAAAAAAAAATTTAAAAACAGAGAGATTGTATATGGTTTAAGTGAGGATAGAATTTCAGTGGCATTTCTACATTTAGTGGAAGCACCAGGTTAATAAGACATGTTGAATAAACCCATTATTATCCATGACTAAAAACAACTTTGAAATAAAATGATGTCTTGTAAATGGAAAGGCAAACTTATTATTTCCTCCCATAGTACATCTGTTTGTTTAGGGCTGACTGACTAATCCTTGTAAGAAGTTGCTGAACTCCCCCCAAGTGCTGAAAACATAATTCTATTTTTAAAACAGCTGTAAGTAATCCTTTCTTCACACATGTATTTTAACTGTTTAACAAAATGAATAATTATCTTTGTAAACTAATGATTTCTTAGGTCCAAGCTCAATAAGTCTTTCCTTTCTTAAGGTTGTATGTTTAGTGACAAATTGAAAAGCATTTTCAGAGTGCTGGTGAAAAAATAGTCTCTAAGAGTATGGAGTTTGGGGTCGGAGGGATTGATTTTTGTTTTGATTTTTTTAGATTTCCAAGCAGTATTAAATCTCAAATATATGAGATTAGGAAACTTCAGAACTATAATCATAGCTGTGAACACAGTCCGCTCGTGGTGGTAAATGCAATAAAGTCCTGTGATGAAACAGTGAATTTTGAACTAATCACTTTGCCAAACCAGTTACAAAATTGAAAATACATCTCAAGGTGAAATGAAAATTATAGTGTAGATAAAGCTTCTGACTAATGTCATTCATTATAGATTCTTTATTTTCTTTGAACCACTATTAAACTCAGCAGTTTGTTGTTTAAGTGCTAATGAAAAGAATACAAAAGGAATTCTGGAGAATGGTCCTTTTAATAGACTTTCTTCATTTTTGCTGTACTTTGGTTGATTGCTTCACTTTTCTCCTGCACTTGCTCATATCATACTAAGCAAATTTCTCAAGCCAAGAAACTTGAGACACCAGCTATCACTAGCTTAAATATTATTGCTTTTTTGTGCTTTTATATCTTTATCTGTGAAATAAATAATATCTACTTCTCAGGAATGTGTGAAAGTTAATGAAGAAGCAACTTCTGTATCATTTAGAATACTGCCAGGCATTTACTAGGCATCCAGAATTCAAAAAGTTTGGCTGTTCTCTTGGATGTCCCTGCTGAGCCCCTTCCACTTTTTTCCTGCATCTCTTCCCTCAACCTTCCATGGCTCAGCTCATGTGTTTCTTTTTATGATTAAGTCAACCAATATTAATACCTTACTACTTACTATAGCCTAATCTAATTTTACCCTATTTTAGTCCTTTTTTAATGTAGCAGTTGTTTCTCCACATGATTTTTAAAGAATGCTTTCAATTTCTGTGTTTTGATTAGTTGACAGATTTTTAAATTTCCTTCTCAGGGCAGTTTCTATGAAATGAGTTCTGTTAGTTATGTTTAAAATGAAAGACAAAAGATATCTATTTAGTTAATGTGGTGAAACTAAATGATTTGTAATGGCTGAGTAACTGTCATCAAGGTATGTCTTCTAGCACTAATACTGGCTTTGGTGATATGGAGTTCAGAACTACTTAACCATAACTGTGGTGCTTATGGATGACCCTGTTACAGCTATTAATTTGGACTACAACATGTTGTGTCTTGTACTAGGGAGTCTACACTGTGTATTGATGTCAGCAATAATCATTTACAAATTCTTGCTTATGACCTGTCTCTAAGATAAGTCTTTAAACATTTCCTTATGCTATTAATAAAAGACATGAGACAAAAGATATGGCAACCAGCTATTAGACCTGGTGAACCTTTTGGTTAAAAACAATGGATATATGAACTTTCCAATTGATATTATATCTCTGAAACTTTTCCAGCTCATTTTATTGAACAGATTGTTCTTTTTATGTGGATGCAGTTAAGATGTATTTCCTAACCTTATGTGCATTTGGTAACCTTTTTTGTTTCTTCTCTGTATTATATGTAATATAATATGTTAAGGTACTAGTCCTTGCATGAAAGTTTATTTGTGGTTAAGAAAAAATAATTTTGATAGTGAATAGAGTAGTGTCTTTCTTTGTTTTACTTGCTTAATCAGTAGGGGTTTTCCCCCCATGGTAAGCTCTGTGGTTTTGTAGTTTTTAAAACATATGCCAGCATTCTCTAAGAAAGAAGCAGTAGTTTGCGTGTTTTACTATATTCGTGTCTTGTAAGCTGAAGTCTTTTTTTTTTTTTAAGAGAGAGAGAGAAACATGTGTTTGGTGAGTTCATATTTCTTAAAATATACATGATTTTTCAGACTGGAATCTAATGAAACAGGACTCCCATTTGAAAGCCAAAGAGTTAAGGCTACAAGAGAGGATAAAAGTGATCAAATGATTAGCCAGGGGCTAATAGAAATTCTGGAAAGAATGACAGATTGTATATTAGAAAGAAATCTGATCTCATATTCATTGAAGCTTTTTACAATGAAAGATCCAAAAGAAATAATAGAAAATTACTGAAAGAGATGAATGTCTGAAACTTTAGAAATGCATGTGGTGTTGGATTAATCCAAGCAAGAAAGACTGATGGGCAGATCATAAATTACATTGTGTTGGAAGTCTGCATTGCATTCCTTGTTTGAATATCTGTCTCTTTCTCTCTCTTCCTCTCTCTCTCTCTCTCTCTCTCTCTCTCTCTCTAGTTTTAGGATAGTTTTGGAAAAAATCAACTCATGATTTTTATCATTGCACCACATGTGTATAGTTCTTTGGAATAGATAAAATATGGTAGAGACTCCAAATCCTTTAGTGGAGGAGGTTGATATAAACCTTGCTTCTGTTCTGTACTGAATTGAAGACATTTTTCATTATGAGAATATGAATAACATAGAACACGTTTTCACATCTAATCAGTTGTAGTACCCTAAAGTAAAAGAGTTTGAAGAAACATCTTAGCAGGTTTTAATCATCAGCTGCATTTCTTCTGGGGAAAAAGAAACACCCATGCACTGAAAAATATGTATATGCATATTTTTATTATAAAGAAGTGATTATTTATTTAACCATTCTAAATTTTACTTTGCCATAGATGTATGTTATTTTACTTTAAAAAATGTGAGTGATAGTCTATCTTCATACAAATTCACATACAAACTAATGGGAGTCCCTTTTTTAAAGTTAAAGTGGTCGCATGGCATTGTAATCATGGAGAAATTCAGCTAGTTTTCTAATAGATTAATTGAGAAATGCACATTCTTCTTAAACTATTGAAGCTTCTCATCAAATGATTTTTATCATTCAGACTTGGCATTCATTTGTGTTCTTGGTTTTTATAGGTCCAAGGAGAAAGTGAAATGTTTCCTGAAATCTAAATAAGTAATAAAATTAATGTGCACACAGAGTACACTCTTTCTTCTTCATGAACATTTCCTCATTAGCTATTTTTTTTTAAAACATATTCTTAATCTCTGAGGGAAGAGAGATTCTTGCTCTGTTAAACTGAGGTTCTGACTCCAAATCAACTGCATTTTTTATACTTAATTATTTAAGCTTAAACTTAAAAATTTGTAGATAAATGAGTTCTGTATTCTATAGCCATGTTAATAATGGAAGGTTCATAGAATTTGTTTTTATGGCTATATCAGCAATAACATAATTATTAAAGTATATAAAAACTAGTTATTTCTTGGATCCTGTCAGATAAAATGTGAGAACTATTACTAGCTTCAGGTTCTGATTACATAATGCAGATGAGTAAAAGTGGAGTAAAAATTGGAAATTCTATAACTTCAGTTTTCGTAATGCTTTCTAATGGATCTTTCTAATCTGTTTCAGAGGACAATTTTGAATATAATTGATTGTTCTATATTTGCCTTATAATAACTTGTGTCCATAGTGTGGGGGTGGGTAGCAAATAGAGGAAGAGCAAGTGAGAGAGGGAACGAGACTTGCTGGAATGGTGTTTCTCCCTAGTAACAAAGGAAAAATAATCAAAGTTATTGGCCTACTTGTTAAACTTCTGTTTCTATGTCAGTTACTAAACTAACCTCTGATGCCTTAGATGGGAAATAACGTGTAAGAGAGTTTTTGCAAAACTTCAAACAAAATTTTGTTTATAAAGTGGTCTATAATCAAGACCCTTTTATCTAAATTTTTTGCTCTAGATTTGAAATATAAACAAAGGATACTTAATGTACTTACCCAATTATTCTTCTCTACAAAATTACTTATCTCTGTTCCTGGTATATATGTCTTTGGGGTGGTACCTTATGAAGTAGTCTTTCATATGTTATTCCATCTCTAATGGACATCTGTGTTCCTGGAGAGATTACTCTTTAAATGGTTAAAAATTATGGAATTTTAATAGAATTTTTTTTTTTTGCAGCTATGTCATCTTATCTTTTAATTATTAAAACAGAGCTTCCTGCTGCTATTTCAGAATTTTTGACTGGAGACTATAGTGGGTAAGAAAAATATTTCGCATTGTATCCATTCATTTATTAATTCAATAAATATTTATTAAGCTGTAGTGGCAAGTGAAACAAATGTATTCCTTGTCATTTAGACATTTGCAGATTAGATGGGGTAGATAGTAATAAAGGAGAAAACACTCTGCATATATTTTTGTGATTACGCACTGCGTACAAAGCTCGGTGGTGTATTTGGTGAAGCACCAAATAAGCCCTTGCATTCCTTCAGGGTGTGAGAGAGGACAAGACAGGTCAGAGAGAACTCTTGAAGAAGAGTGAAGGATAAATTTCTGAGGATATGAAAGATTGGGGTGAGGGCAGGGAGGAGATTAAAAGTACTGATAATAAAGGTCTTAAACACGAAAAAGTGAAAAATTCTGCTGTCACTTCTCAACAAATCACAGTAACAAAGAATGTGAAGTTACAAACATATCTGTGTGAGATTTCTATTATACAGCATGATTAAAAAATTATTTATAAGGACTTGTTTCATTTCCTGTTTTTTGACATTAATTCGAGTAATACCAAAACACAATATACTTTCTCCTTTATTTAAAAAAGTCTGAGTCCTATAGACTATATTGATGTATCTCTTTTTTTATGGGGAAAAAAAACAAAATTAATTATTCTTTCCCTTTCCTTATATAGAACAAGATTTTTTTTTGAAAAATGAACTTGAAAAGACAGAATAAATTCTTTTCATTGTCAAGTTATTTTATACAGTTTTCAAATCACTACATAAAACTCAGCCAGCTTTTAGGTTTATATATTTGGTTGTTTTTTTGTTTTGTTTTGTTTTTTAATATTTATTTTTTAGTTTTCGGCGGACACAACATGTTTGTTTGTTTTGTATATGGTGCTAAGGATTGAACCCTGGCCGCACACATGCCAGACGAGCATGCTACCGCTTGAGCCACATCCCCAGCCCTTTTTGGTTGTTTTGCCCCAGTAATTGCAGGGAATGTTTTCAAAATTTATTTTTTACCTTTGACAACATAGTTTCCATTAAGGAATTCTACTTAGACAAATGAAGATACATATTGGTAAGGAGGGTGTTTTTGCTTTAGATCTGAATAGGAATCATCAAGAAAAAGTGGTTGAAAAAAGGTCATAAAAACCCTTAATGTTTTCTCATCATAAGAAGATAGTGTCCTTCTAGAGTACTTTATAGTTTATGAGGTTTATACATTCATTGTCACATCTGATACAGTGACCTTGATTTATCTTCAGCTTTATATAATTACATTTTGATTTTATGCTTAGTTTGATAACTGATTTAAATAAGAAATAGTTATTTGAAATTCACTTTTGTATTTGCTTGTAAGAATACTGAGGATAGCTTCCAATATTCAAATTCTATGTGAGAAATTTATTTGATAATATAAAGCTAAGAATTCAAGGCAACATGAAGTAGAATGAAGAATGCTCAACCAAGAGGAATGAAGCATGTTGTATTCATTTCATATTAATAACCTCAGGCATTTAACTACTTTTGACCATTTAACTTAACTTTGAGCCTTAGATTTCTTTACCTGGTATCATTGGGTTACCAATATTGCCTTAACAAAAATTATTGTGAAATAAGATATTGTACATATACATGCCTTTAAGCGTATAATATAGCGTAAATGTGGAGAATTAAGAAATTTCATTGATAGTAACTGTATTGAAGATGTTCTTTCTTTTTTTGCTCAAACTGCCAGGAAGCTCAGTCAAATTTGAATGTATCATTAATGTATGTTAATCCTAATAGTTGTCTGTCATATGTGTTTTCCTTTTTTTTTTTTTTGGTCCTGAATTTGGTGACTTCTATTTATATTTTTTATTGTCATACGTCTTTATGGAAAGAGAAATGTAGTTTTAGAAACAAAGTACTATGTGACAGAACTAGTTGAAACTTAGGTCTTCTATCTCTAAACTGATCCTTTTATCAACTTCATTTTAAATCAATTGCTATTTACATTATTGGTTTTTTTCCGGTTTGTTTTAAAAATTAAAATTTATTTCTCCTCACTCATATTAGTAAAAAATTAGTTAAAATGTTATATTTGTGTCAGAAACAGGTTTTTCAAAAAATGTATACTTCAAAATATTGAGGCTAGTTTGCATCATCTCTTTTATGTTTAAAATTGCACATAATGACCTCATGTTGTTTTCACCATAATAAATATTCACTTATTTTGAATTTCAAAGTCTTGAAACACTTAATAAGTGACTATATTAATTGGTTAAAAGGCACCAAAATTTTCAAAGGTTAATGTTGTAAAAATAGTTTAAGCAAATGTATTATAGTCGACTTTATTATCTTTTAGGGCAGTTTATTTCTAGATAGAGTTAAATAGCAGTATTTTTTTCTATGAGGTCAATATGATATTGATAGGATTTTATTTTAGGGTTTGACTTACTATAAATTCCAATGAAGATCTTTCAGGCATACTTATTTCTGGGTTATCTGTGGGCTTGGCATAACCTTGTGACATAAACCTTTATACAGAATTTTATACTCATTATATTCTAATTTCAAAAATTACTATTAAAAATCAGAAGCTATGGGGCTGGGGATGTGGCTCAAGCGGTAGTGCGCTTGCCTGGCATGCGTGCAGCCCAAGTTCGATCCTCAGCACCACATACAAAGATGTTGTATCCGCCGAAAACTTAAAAAAAAAAAAAATTAAAATTCTCTCTCTCTCTCTCTCTCTCTCTCTCTCTAAAAAAAAAAAAAAATCAGAAGCTATAAATACTTTTTAAAATTTTTTTTACATGAGATCTCTTATTATTATAATTATTATTATTGCCTTTCAATTCTTAATACACCTTTATACCACAATTTATCATATCTCTATATACAAGACATGTTGACACCAAATTCACATCTTCATACATGTATTTTGTGTATCAATAAGGGTCTCTAAATACTTACACTGAACTTTCATGATATATCTTTTTTTTAGAATAACTTATATTCTTTAAATCTATGGCTGTTAAAAGTTGGAAGCTCTCTATTAACATTTAATGATCTTGTCAGGGGAATATGATTGACACAATTAAGTTGTCTTGCATTTGAGTTACATAATTGATATGGGATGTGAGTAAGATCCTAATTCAGAACATATGATACTCTTGTTCCATTCCATTCGAGAATGAAATTAAAGCAACTTATAAATAAATCTGGTTTTCATTAAAAAATGGAAAAAACATCTGCATGCCAAAGCATTTACAATACAGCTAAGGATTTATACTCTATATTTCATACTTGTAACATTTTTATCTTACAGGATTAAATCAACAGATCAAACAAGTTTTCTAGGAAGTATAAAACTTTTTACTCTAATTCTTTTGGCTTAAAGAGAATGTGTATTTAGATCATAGTAGGAAAACAGGAGTTCTGTTAGATAGATTAATATATTTTTCTAAAATCTTGGTTTATGAAAAAAATATTTAATATGTACTTTTTGAAATTTTATTGGTTTATATTTTTCAGGCTGAGACAATTGACTATGACCTATACTTGAAATCTAAACTAACTTTATTGTGTTATATCACTATATTGTCTTTATTTCTAATGAGTAAATGTTAAAGAAAGCACTCTCTTTACAATTGCCTTTATTTACATAAATTAATAAGGATAAGAAATGATTAATGATAACCAATAGCCAAGCCAGGGATAGAAAAATTATGTTTACAATAAAATCCTTTTCTCATGGAGAATTTAAAGTTCAGTCCTGTGAAAAGCATGATCTTGAAATAAATGATGTAGTATCTGAAAAGTACCATAATTTTTGAAGACTAGAGAATATTTATTTCCGTTGCTACTCTCAAAATCATCATCATCCAGTTGCTGGTTTCACAGACATAATGAAGCTGCTGAACCAGATGATCTCTTAAGTTTTTTTCAAGCTCTGACATTCCATAACTCTAATTCTGAGTTACTGTTGGGAGGAGGTAAAGTTATCTTCAGACCCACAGTTCAGTGCTTTGGTCAGTAATGTGACTTTTATGGACATGAATTGTGATCTGAAATAATATAAAGTAACTCTTGTTCAGGATTTCAAAGTGCTTCTTTTATCTTATGTAAAAGAGTCCTAGTCTAGGGATTAGCATACTCGCTATTGTACAATTCTTCCTTCATGTCATTTTGTTTTGTTTTTATTTTTGAAGAGTCCGATTGGTTTATAATGATTTTTTATTTTGTTTTATTATGGTAAGAACACTTGACATATGAAATATACCTCTTGACAGACATTTAAATATACAATGCAGTATTGTTACCTATCAGGGACAGCAGAACTGACAGATGGAGTCTGCACCAGTGCTCCTTTGGGCATTTTTTTTTTCTCCTGTCACTGCAACTGTCTGAGTCTGATATAGAGCCTTGGGCTGTTTGCCACTTTCAGAAATTTAGTTGCCAGGTGTTCCTCAGTGAGAGAGATTTTGAAGTTCCAATTTGGGTCTTAAATTTTAAGAGTGACTAGAAAAGAGATATGTTGAGTATCATTTCATATTTTTTTTTCATTTCATATTGTTAATATGTGTATTTTCTTTGTACTTCCTGCATACAAAGGATTGAGGGGCACTTGCACATGTAGCAAGCACAGGTTCAGGTATGTGACTACTAAAAATACTTGTGCATAGGTTATATCTTCTGGCACATGCATGTCCTAAGGACACAAATTAGGGTAGGTAGGGAAGGAAAAAGTATGATCAAAGAGGAAGTTGGTGGCACCCAATAGGACTGATTCAAAGTACTGTGGAGAGGGAGGACTTCCTCATAAACTAAGATGTGAAGGATGTGCACTGAATCATAAAGTCCATATTAGAAGCCAGAGGTTGAAACCCAGGTAGAAGAAAACACTTTCTTAATTTAAAATGAGAGTGGAAGACTTTGGCTACCTTTTGAGAGTGAAAGATGATGCATTATTGCAAAGTGAATTCTAAGATCACCTACTAAATGATTTGAAAAAATCCCTGTTGCCCTTTGATACACCCAGCTCCCATTTTAGCATGGATTTTATTTTATTACTGTTGTGCATGTGTTTGGGTATGTTATGCTTCATTACAGAAAATTTAGAAAAGTATACATTGATAAATTATATATAATATTATTACTACCTAATTTCTAATCTTCTATTTTCTTTGAATTCTCCCAGCTCTTTATAGTTAATAATCATATAGTTTGTATTTATATCATTAGCATTTTCCATTTTACTAGATTTTTTAAAGCATTAAATATACTGTTATAAACCTAAATGTTGAGTATATAGAATTTTCTCCTGTTTCTTAATATTATAACAGTGTTGCATTCAACAACTCTCTTGCAAGTGGAATTGTTTCTGCGGTTAGATGGTTATCTTAGAATAGATTACCACTACATTTTTATTGTATTTGCTACATATTGACAATTGTTTTTGAGAGGAGACTACTAATTGACAAGATCAGTAGCATGTATGATGTACATACATCATACATACATCCTTCAATATTATCTTTTAATCATTGTACTAGTTTAATTTTAACAAAGTGATTATTTCTTTAATTAAAGCCAGTGATTAGATTTTTCTTCATATATATTCACTAGTTATATTATTTTTTAGTTCTAGTTGGACACAATACCTTTATTTTATTTATTTATATGTGGTGCTGAGGATCGAACCCAGGGCCTCGCATGTGCTAGGCAAGCGCTCTACCACTGAGCCACAACCCCTGCCTATCTTTCATTGTCCTTTACATACAAATCTGTTAAGGTCTTGGGAAATTAAGTTTTAAAAATTTCTATACATGAATTTTATATTGTAAAAAAAAAAAAAATATATATATATATATATATATATATATATATAGAGAGAGAGAGAGAGAGAGAGAGAGAGAGAGAGAACATACATACACACACACACATGCAAACAAGAAGAAAATAAATATTGCTCATATTGCTACCACATAGAAATATCTACTTTGGGTATTTTAAGTGTATCCTTTTGGCATTTTAAAAATGAACATCCAGTTTTTATTGTTGATTTGCTGTGCTGGATTTTTGTTTTTAATGAACAAATACATAATCACACTAACTGATCTTTTTTCCCTCTCATTATTCTAACATCTTTATATGTAGATTGTAATATTTTCTTAGCTGGTAGTTCATTCCCTATCCTGAAACTTTGGAAAAATATAGAAAACTACAAAGAAGAAAAATTACCCATTTTTCTACCATCAAGAGAAAATGGCTAACAATACACTATACTTCCTTTCAATTTTTAATGCATCCATATTTTTTTTCAAAATAGTATCATGCTATACACACACACACACACATATATATATACACATATTATGTTTAGTGAATATTCAACATATTGTTATTTCAGAATTGTAGTGGTGTTAGATGTTTGTTTCCAGTTTTTACCATTTTAAATATTTTCAATAAACTTGTACAAAAATCTTTGTTCTGATTGCTTCTTTATTTTTAATAGTCTTTTTAAGTGGTAAAGGGTTCAATTATTTGAAAGCTCTCATTAACTATGCAAATTTTCATTCCATAAAGGTAATTTATGTAGTTTATACTTTTACCAGGTTTTTGCACACCTCATCCCTTCTCACTAACATTGACTATTATCTTAATTTTTTTAAGGATTGTATTTTATTTATTTTTTAATATCTTTATTTATTTTTATTTATTTATTTTTATGTGATGCTGAGGATCAAACCGAGGGCCTCACGCATGCAAGGCAAGCACTCTACCATTGAGCTACAACCCCAGCCCTATTATCTTATTTTTAAGCAGTTATAATTTTGGTGGTTGAAGACCGGTAGCATTTTTATAATGGCATTCTATTCTAAGATAATCATCTAAAACAGAAAAAATTCTGCCTGCATGAGAACTGTTGAATGCAATACTGTTATGAAACAGGAGAAAATTCTATATACCAAATATTTAGTTTCATCACAGAATATTCAGTGGAATGTTATTTTGGTAATTAAAAATTATTTTTGTATATTACCTAAATGTAAATTCATTAATAAGAATAATAAGATCCCATAAGAACATTTTAACAAAAGGAAGTAGGCCTTTTGTGATGGTTGTAATACATGAGTACGTGCACACACATCTAAGAACAAACACTGGAGTTCTGTGGCTAAAACAGAATTTTTTCCCTGATAGGTCGTGGTATCTGGATGGACAAACACTACTAATAATTATTTGTGTTGGCATAGTGTTCCCTCTTGCTCTTCTTCCCAAAATAGGTAAGTCTTTATGGAAGAGTACATAATTTGTTTAGAAGAGAGAGAGAAATATTAAGAGGCTTTTAAATTTCATAGTACCATATTTTTAGCAGAAAGGTGGTGGTGGTGAATAGTTTAAACTTGGCCTTATTTTAGGTTGTTCAGCCTTCAACCCTGCCTAGTTAACCTTTTACTTGGTTTGCAGTAGTATTTTGTCTGCCCCACTAAAATAAAATCTTTACAGCGGAACATTAAAGAGCAGCCTTTCCTTACAGTGTACCATTAGTGGTAAGCCAGTTCCAATTCTGCTGTACAGAGCTGCATAAATGATCTGTGACAGATAGTTGGAATGTTGTTATTCTGAGCCTTAAGCCCCAGATACCAAGCACTATAATAGAAAACATGCCCAAGATGTATAGCTTTAGCGGTACGTTTAGGATCACTTTCCTTATAAATTGCTTTTTATTTTACTGCTATTTTACAGGCTTTCTTGGCTACACAAGTAGTTTATCATTTTTCTTTATGGTGTTCTTTGCTCTTGTGGTAAGTTTAAAATATAATGCATTGCTTATCTCCTCCCTAAAATTGGACTCATGTTAATGATTTTTTTTCTTTTAAGTCTGTTTTGTGCTGGGAAGTTAGCCCATTCCATTTAGTATGTTGTTAAAAGTAGTTTTGTTCACAAAAGAATTTAATAATTTTCACAAAATTATCTCCTTCGTTGCATTCATTCTAAAGAAGCTTAGCTAGAGTAGAATCTCAAATTCTGTATCACCTACTGTTAACTAGAGAGAAGAGCACACCAATTTTGTTAAAACTCTAGATGGAATAGAATTCTTTGTGTAGGTGTATATGTTTATTTATGTACAACACTGTGTAAAGAAACAGTCGGCTCTAATCTGTAAAGTCAGTTTGGTACTAGTCATCTTAATTTTGAAATTTTGTTTGATTGATGAAACAAGAGTTTCTAGGACTTTACCAAGGATATCTAATAAGAACCAGGTTGCTTGAATTTTTTCCTCTCTACCCTGGTTATTCAGTATAAATAAGTTCTTATGAAAATAGTACTGGGAATAAATATTACTCTTTATATGTAGGATATATTCTTTCTTATTTTAAACTAGTCACTTTTATTATAAAAGGAAAATATCTGATGTTAAATTTAACTTATTTTGATAGTTATAAAATAATATAAAGATAAAATAGAATTTAAATTTCTTGTTTCCTTTTTTATTATTCTAAAGCAGATCTTAAACATTTTATAAAGATAATATCTTCATGTGAAATTTTTAAACCCTTTTTTCTTTCCATAGCATTTTATTCCACAGTCAGTATCTAAATAGTAAACATTAAATAGGATTTAACATTTAGCTTGCCAAGAATATATATGCCCAAATAATCTCTTCATAAATTTGGTTAAACTTCTCTTTGTTATTTACTTATTAATAGAAGGCAGATGTCATGCTATAAGCAAGACAACACATCAATAGTTAAACCATATTATAGAACCAGATTTCAAAACTGTCAAAACAGTTTCGGGTGCATTGCCTTTAGCTTTGGTTAAACCATCTTCTGAGACACAGGGATAAAATAGCATTAAATTACTTTAATGAAGTGGAAATGACCCTGATTTCACTGTATATAGTAATTATTTTCCATGAATACTCTTAAATCTGAAAGTATTTGATAGTGTTTACATTTACTGAATTTACCAACGTTAAAATCATCCCTCCTACAATTGTCTGACAAATAATGAATTGAACATACACTTTGTATGCTCTATATTGAAGAGAGAAACAGTAACTATTTTCATCATATGTTGATTGTTGGGAAGCCTCTGCATAGTTAGAAGTGCCCTGCATAGGAGCTGGCGTTGTGGCTCAGTGGTAGAACGTTTGCTTGGCACGTGTGAGGCACTGGGTTCAATCTTCAGCACCACATTAAATAAATAAATAGATAGATAGATAAATAAATAAATGCATTTTTTTAAAAAAAAGAAGTGCCTGTGTATGCAAATGATGAATATATAGGTATTGAAGATAATCAGTGTAGGTAACAGTGAATTTTTCCCTTATAGATAATTGACAGTTCTCATTATGTCAGTAGGATATAGATAATTGACATTTCTCTTTGCATTGGTAAGAATAATTTAGTTTTCATAGTCAATAGTTTGAAGTAAGTGAAATGTATTGATATGATATGTCTACTATAGTTTTCATTTCTGTCATGACAAATACTCTTTAATTCAATACAGATTTCTGCTGTAACTGTCATATAGAAATACTACCCTTATTCTGTATTTATTGTAATGCTTTTACAAACCATTTGCTCAGAGTTTTACCTATGAAAAGTTTAAATTTGGTCTACAATGGGATAATGAGATGCACTCTATAATTTTTTTAGTGGTCTTTTTTATTGACATTTATTATAGATTCAATAGTAAGTATTAGGTTTTGAAATAGCAGTTAGGAAAAATACATGCATATATATTAACCCATATTTTTTTAAATATGACATAAATTTTTCCCCCTCTAAAATTTTTAAAAATAAATTTCATTTTAGCAGTGGCTTGGAATGACAGAAACCAAATGGATTTACCATTAAAAAAAAAAAAAAAGAACTACCTTTTTTTGGTCCATCTTAGTACACAAATGGATTACCACTCTTTTCAAGTTTTTCTCTTAAGTACAGATTAGTGTTTTAAGTAGTATTTCAGTAAACCAATAGTCAAATAAATAGCATTTAGAGTTAAATGGTTTTCTTCTATTAAGCACTATGTTAGGTATGATAGTGTATGAAAGTTTTGCATGGTCACTATAATCTAGTCAATCCAGTAGGGGAGATCAATCCACATAGTAGGAAAGATAAGACTAAGTTATTAGAAAACACCATAGGTATTACCTAATGAAATACTGATTTATTTGCTTCAAAGTAGGAGTCACGAGAGTTGAGAGAAGAATCACTGAGAGCTAGAGTAAAGAAGAATTTGGAAGGAGGTAAAATAAGCTGAGCCTTGAAAGTTGGGAAGGACTTGGAGCAGGAAGAAAGAAGGGCCTTTTGTGCAATTGAACAGATATTTTTAATACTTAATTTAGTAATCATTGTTCTAACCCCAAGAGTTATCTTATTACCATGTGTTATCTTCAACCCAAGCAAGAACTCCTTATAAATATTTGCTGTTTGTTGTTGGGTCTCTTTGCATTTCTGTTTTCTTCTGCTGCTTTGTAGGACATCATGTCTAGCCACACTATTCTACTACACAGGCTTGGGTTTGGGGTGGATCTTTGCACAGAAATTAGGTGAACTTATATTAATATTAAAGGCTGCTAATGAGTTTATCTCTATTTTAAAAGGGGGAAAAAGATACCTGGTACATGGCAAATGCTCAATAAATGGCTTTTGCTGCCAACAGCACCACTACTGGTAAGGAGAAAAAGTGAGAGACTAAATTTGGAACTGTGTCAACATGGCAAAAGATAGAGACCAGTAATGACCTTGCTTCTCCAGCTTTTCCATTACCTCATCCTCATCCTTTTTTTGAAAACCTTTCAGGAAAAAAAAAAATGGTGAGATTATGCTTTTGATTTTGTTCTTTCCTGTTGGTAAATTGATCATCGAGTTTTATTTTGTATTGAAAACTTACCTCAAAGCAGCTAGCCCAGTTTATCCTTATATTTTTTTCCCTTTCTTATTTTTCCTTGGTGAGATTTTTAATTTAGAGTGACTCTTTAGTTCACTCATTAACTTAATCCTAAAAGTGTATATTTTCTTTAGATTTGTTTTATCATGGTATAAAGTATTGATTTAATTTGCTAAGATCCAAAATCTAGATAAATACCATATAGAAATAGTGTTTACTTATTGGTCTCCAGCAAAGGACAAATACTTCCTTTATTCTCCTTTGCCCCTTTGTATGCTGGGATTCAGCCCGGAGCAAACATTTACAGAGTAATTATGTGCCTGAAACAACGGCAACAATGGTAATGTTGACACAGCTACAACTTTAGGTCCAGGAACAGGATGGCCACAATTAAGAGTAAAATCCTGAAACATTTTCATTGATTATTTCTGGGAAATAGCATCCCTCTGGGTTTCTCTTAATGTTTTTTCTTTAATTTATTTTTACCAGCTGGATTTCCCAGTTATGTGCTCTTATTCTAGCCAGCTTTCTCCACATTCACCAAAAATAATACAAATCTGAAAAAGTAAGGAGGGTGAAAGTACTTATTCATCAGAAATCCCTGAGGTCCACCTTTACATAAAGTCTCTACATATTTCTCCCTGTGCCTTTTCCAAACCTGCTATTAGTATTTCTCTGACTGCTACTGAAACAAATAATCATATTTTTGTACCATTGACAAAACACATTCCCCCTTTGAGTCACACTTAAAAAAAAAAAAAAACACTGATGCTGTAGGAGTTTTGAAAGTTGACAGGAAATACCCCCAGTCTTTAATGGAAAAGATCCCCACTAAACACATGTGAAACACTTTCTGTCCTATCCCTCATAGTCCTACCACAGGTAACTGTTAAATGATGACCCCTTCTAACTGGGGAAAATCTTACCAGCAAAGAATCTTCTGTTAGCTATTTGGCATGGTTTTAGACTAATGAAAATAATTTTGACCTATTTGAAATCAATGAATTTTATTAGAAATAATCTGAGTACTGATTATATTATTCTTACAGATAATAATTAAAAAATGGGCCATCCCTTGTCCTCTGACATTAAATCATACAGAGGAATTCTTCCAGGTAATAGTTTTTGTTTTGTTGTTGTTTGCCTTTTTAAACTAAAAAGGGAGAAAAGGCAAGCAAATAATTTTTTCCTTGTTAATAAAAAAGTAGTGGTTGTATGTATTTTGGAATTTTGCTTTGAAATAATTTGATTTGAAAGCCTAGTAATGATACAATTAATTTTTTGTTGATGTATTCTGACTTTTAATAGCTGTTGGTTTCTCTTTTTCCCCTCAATACTCTTAAACAGATTTCAAATGCTACAGATGATTGTAAACCAAAGCTCTTTCATTTCTCCAAAGAGGTGTGTAAGTTATTAACAGATACTTTTGGTTGATTTTTCACATTTCAAGTTTTAAGAGATTTGTGTAACAGGGTCTCTTAGGTCTTTGTACCTGTAACTAATTAATTTTCATGAATGTGCTAAGTATAGGATTGCCTACCAGAAGAATAATATTATTTAACACAGGGTGGCCCATTATGAAACAGCCACCTTTTTTTTCCCCCTTTGGCATGCCTTTAAATGGAGCCTGTTTTAAATGGGCCTCTGCCTAAAAGAACAGATTTACCGAATGTCTGGTCTGGCCAATAAGGTCCTCTGTGGATACAGACTTCCTGTTGCCCTCTGGACTTGTAAAGCTAAATAGCCAATTACAATCAAAAACTCCTCCCCTGTGAGTAGAACTTTGGTCTGTAGCTAAGCAGCCTCATCACTGGACCAACAATTGAGTACTGCCAATATATCTTCTGACCAACATTCCAAAGTTGAAATTTATGATGCCAGGAGTCAGACTAAAAACCTTAAGTCCCCTTGCCTTCTCTAAGAGCCTAAGGGGTATAGGATACTCAAAAATGCCTGTAAGAGCCCCTGAGCATCAGCAGAGGATGCAGGAACTGTGATCTGGATGGTCTCTGCTTTACAAATATTTGTAGAGGAGCACAAAGTCTTCCTTTTTTCTGCAGGTTTCTTCCTCTACACTGTCTTAATTCTGCCAAAATCCCATTTTGTAGGTCCCAAATGGTAGAACCCCTCCACTCATGTGCAGCTTTATACTGTGGAAGTCTGCATACTCCTCCATGCAGAATTTTTCTGTATCTCCTAGTTTGTAAATGAGAAATGACTCTCTGGCCCCACAAGGGAGGTTACCACATCTTTTGCGTGGTAAAGACCTCCTTGTGCCTTAAAGATCTAAGTGGAGTAACTGACAAGCCAGGAAATTAAGCAATGTATGAAATAGAGAATTTTTGAATTAAACTCTTATTCCCTAATCCACCCTCAGGAAACTCTACAACTTCCTTCCTCGTAGCCCCTCTCAGATATTTTAGGAGTCTAGGCATTATATCCCCAAATAGGTCTTCATCTGGAACTTCTTTTGCTGAAGAGCCTAAAGCTAGTTAAGGGAAAATATTTTTAGAGCATAAAAGAGAAAAGGCCATATTTTCATTTAGATGGTAACTTATTTCCTTTATAGCTCCCTCTGGCTCTTGTTAAGTATTCTAATAATAAAAACAAAACAAAATTTAAGCTTATGTATTCCATGGGATCTTAAAGAGTTTTTAGGTCTAGAATAAATGACATTCATTCTTATTAAAAGAGATCCTGATCAAAGATGCTTGCAGTAGTACAAAGATATGGTTAACACTTTATTATTATTTTATTATGGATTACATTTTGGTGAAAACATATTTAAAATTATTAACAATATTGCCTAGTGCTTAAGGTATTAAGATGTATTTAAATTGTGCATACATTGGTAAAGACTGAGAATTGCAATGAGAACATTTCTAAGGTGTAATTTTTATCTTACCTAAATATTATTTATTTTACCTAAACTATTTTTATCTTACCTAAATAACGTAGAAGCGGTATTGTAATAAAGCAAAATGGTATGGGAAGTCAGCCTAAAAATGTTCTCCCTAGTATAGCTAAGTAAAACATTTGCTGGTAACTATAGGTATATCTCTCTGAAAAGAAAAAAAATCTTATAAAGAAATGACTCATGAAAGATGAAATACATTGATTTTTTAAAAGAACTGTTGTCAAATGAAATTGTTTCAATAGGATAGCATTTAATTGTCTTTTAAAATTCTTTTTCAGAGTGCTTACGCTATACCAACCATGGCTTTTTCATTTCTCTGCCATACCTCAATATTGCCGATATACTGTGAACTTCAAAGGTACTGTAGAATCCTGGAGTATTTTAAATGAATTAAATATTTTTGTTTTTTTACCTGGAGGGCTTTCATCAAATTGAATGACGCTCTCATTTATGAATCCCTTCATATCATCACTAGATTCTAAGTGTTAATTTAAAATGAAATAAAACAAAGCAAGTTAATTCTCAGTTAAGAATGTTTCCAGGAAATGTAATCTTCCTATGCTGACTTCACATTACTAATTCCAGTGTGCAGTTATTGATAGATTATGTCTTGAATGATTGAAGAATCTTCTTGACTAATTTGGGAGACATTTGTTTGTTTAGCTGTAATTCATATCACTGGTTTTACCTTTGCCATTTTTGTCTTTTAGCCCATCAAAGAAAAGAATGCAGAATGTAACCAATACAGCAATTGCTTTAAGTTTTCTCATTTACTTTATATCTGCCCTCTTTGGTTACCTCACTTTTTATGGTGAGTATATTCTATTTGGGTTTTTTTTTGGGGGGGGCGGGAGTGGGGTACCAGGGATTGAACCCAGGGATTCTTAACCACTGAGCCACATCCCCAGCACCCCCCATCAACTTTTAAATATATGTTTTATTTAGAGACGGAGTCCTATTAAGTTACTTAGGGCCTCACTAAGTTGCCCAGGCTGGCTTTGAACTCACTTACTATCCTTCTGCCTTAGACACCCAAGCTACTGGGATTACAGGCGTACACCACCACTTCCAGCGAGTATATTCTTAGATAGAGATAACAAAATAAATTATTACATAAGTGATCTCACACATGATTATAGACTTTCTTTCTGACTTTCAGTAATAAGTTAATTTGTGCAGGCCACCCAGATTACAGTGCAGTATTGTGGTGGTTCTAGGGACCTTATAGAAATGATTCTCTTTCTCTTAGAAAGGTGGATCAAATTAAAGATTAATGACTTCATATGAAAAATTTCTTATACACCTAAGTATATTTCAGGTTTAGGGATATTGATGTCTTTCTAAAAAGATAATGATTTTGGTTTTTTAAAATTGCATATTCAGTATATTATACTCTAGTTCAGAAGTTTTAGGGTTGAGAGAGTAAAATCATTTTAATTGCAAAAGAACAAGTTGAGAAAAGGAAAGAGTTTTACACTCGATTTTAGTTTTACACTTAGATGTCAGATATTTCTGTCTCCAGAATTCATCAGATGTACATTCTATAACTCACCATGACCTTTCTCCTTTATTCTTAAAGACAGTTTTAAATTCACAAAATAAAAGTATCTTTTATATATTTTGGAAAAATTCCCTGCTTGTTATGTTGGGTAGTTTTCTCTTGATAAGAACTTGAGGAAAAAGTAAAACAGAATTCTAGAACAAGAATAAAAATTGTAAGCTTTCTTGTTTGATATGTAAGCATACTTGTTGAATTTACATAAAAACATATTGTAACACAAGTTACACTCAATTTGTGAAATTCTGCATATACTTTTTGGTTTATGAATGCTTTTGTTTTATAAGTCTGCAAGTAAATGGCTGTTATTACTTAGGTAATACTTAGCTGTGAATAACTATCATTTCTTGTGTGATTGTCTTGTGAATATGTTTCAGCTTGTAGACATCAGTGATGACTAATAATGTCATGACTAGTAATGGCACTTTTCTTATTGCACAGAATTTTCCCGAGTCTGACAAGTTTTGTGATAATGTTTGCTTATACTGCTACATTTCCTCAGCCCTTTGGAAAGAAATCCAGCAAGTTTATTTGAAATCCAACAAATGTGGTACACATACCTCCTCTACTTTAACTAGCTGTATGACCTTGAACAGGTTATTTCACTTTGCAGTAGCTTTATCTCCTAATCTGTAATATGGGAATAACTTCATAGAGTTGTTTTGAAGCAGAAATCAATTATATATAAAATTCATATAATGGTCCTTCACAAATGAGAGCTACTGCTGGCATTATTATTATAACTTTCATTATATTTAAGGTGCTCTTTTAGTACTGTACTTCTTTCTGTTTTTAATAAAATAGTTTAAATATAACTTTTCTGTATATGCCATATTACCATGACATTTATGTGGGA
Organism: Marmota marmota marmota; assembly: GCF_001458135.2. Classification (NCBI taxonomy): domain Eukaryota; kingdom Metazoa; phylum Chordata; class Mammalia; order Rodentia; family Sciuridae; genus Marmota; species Marmota marmota. Next base: position 768,341 of record NW_025999900.1, read on the forward strand.
GAAAATTATAATTGCTCTCTGTAGTCTTTATTTTCTTGCTGCCTCTATGTTATTTCAGCAATAATAATGGCCATCCCATATATCTAAATCTGCTATTGCATTTTTATACTGATATAGGAAGAGAGTAGTAGAGCTTTTTGTGCACCTTTAAGAAAAGCATTTTTTCCAATGTGAGCATGGTGCCCTGTGAGACACACTACAAAGAAAGTGAAAACAAATTGTTAAGCATTTGTGATCATCACTAATAAAAGCAAACTTCTTGAAATATATGTACTTTATTTTTGGTTTTTCAATATATTCATTTTTATACAAACCTGAAATCATAATACTTTTCTGTTTTAATAAAATATCATAGCTGGGATTATTAATATCATAGCTGGGTCCTCTTGGGTTTCTAAAAGATTTAGAGTAGCAGAATAGCTGCATTTTTAAAAAATTAAGATTGTCACCTGGCACAAATACTACTGGTTATCACTTATCTGAAATTCTGGGGATCAGAGTGTTTCAGATTTCAGAGTTTGGGGGATTTCAGAATATTTGCAGACTTTTGTGCTCGAAGAATTTTGGTCAAAGAATTTTCAGAGCATTTCATATTTTGGATTTTTAGATTACGGATACTTAATCTGCATTGTTTAGAATCTTCAACTTTGAAAAAAATGTCCAAAAATACTGACCTTCTCCTCCCTATAGATAAGTAGAACTACCTGAGAGAAACCTCAAATGGCCTTACTGATACCAAGATGACTGAGAAATAGTTACATTAATTGTATGAATCATTAGGTACTTAGGAGCTGTTGTATTAAATTATCAGAAACAAAGCTTACATTGAAAGGGATGTGGAGAAGTGATTGATGCTAATACATTTATTGAGCTAACATTTAAGTATCAGATACTTTACATATATCATTTAACTTCATCCTTATAACAACTCTGTAAGGTGGTATAGGTTCATTTAGATTGAATAATTAGGCCAGTAACTATAGCTAATGAATAATGGGGTTGAGATTTAATTATTTTGTTTCTTTCCAAATCCAATGCTTTTATTAACTGTGCTGCCTCCTCAAAGATTATGCTGTAAAACCTCTCTTCATCCCAAGTTTTTATTAAGTGAGCTTTCGGTAAAACTGCTCATGCTCACTTAAGCTCCAGGCATCCATATATATAGATATCTCATTCCCCACTTCTTCATCTCTCCCTCCCTCCCTCTCCCTCCGTCACCATTCATCCATCCATTATTGTTGCTTAAAAGCAAAACCTAAAGGATTTCATTATGTAAATGAAATGTCTTTATCAACTAAAATGATTTAATCCCATCTCCATAATGCAAATTCTTCAAAGTATCATAATTTTATATAATGGAGAAATGTACATCTAAGAAAAATCACACAGTAGGTAGGTAGATGATAGAGAAGAAGACAGATAGCTAGCTTTATATATAGACAGATGCAATTGTATAAAAGTAATTTCTTGCCAGGTGTAGTGGTGCACACCTGTAATTCCAGCAACTCAGGATTGTAAATTCAAGGCCAGCCTCAGCAATTTATTAAGACCCTCAGCAACTTGGTGAGACCCTTCTCAAAATAAAAAATAAAAAGGACTGGGGAAGTAGCTCAGTATAAAGCACCCCTGGGTTCAATCCTTAGTACCAAAAAAAATTAACTCTTCTCCATAGTCAGGAAGATGCAGAAACTGCTTTACTCTTCACAGTGGTTCTTTTAAGTATTATTAATCATAAGCAAGAAAAACTTTTTATGGTGTCTTTCTATAAGTTCAACAAGAGCTCTGTCTTATGGAAAGAAATTGCTAATTGAGCCTGAGATTTTATCAGAAGGTCTAGTCTGGAGTTAAAGCTTTAGATTCATTTTTTAGATAAGCAGCTAAAGCCCAGAGTGATGAAGTTACCTGTCACAGAATTAAAGGCAGGTTTCCTGAATGCTAATCCAGTATTCTTTCTGCTACTTTATGATAATCTTAATAAGCTTCAGACCCTGTTTGACAGTGTGTATTATACAGGACAGGCTCTTGACTTTAATGGCGATAGAACTTGCAGAGATCGCCAGCAGGTCCTTTCTGAGATTAGTAGAGATTTATTGGAATCTAGAGAAGCGTGTTGCACTGTATCACTTACATATGTTACAGTTCAGCTAAGAATACAGAATGACTGACTCGGAAGAAAGGTTTTCATCCTGGGAAAGTAGAAAGTGGACAAGTGACATATATTTTGAATTTATAATAATCTAATTCTTCAGGATTCTGGAGCTACTTGGAATCCTTTTACCCAGAATTCCCAAGATTTAGTTAATATCTAACTTTTGTAAGATTAAAGGGACCTATAAGTATATACAAAGATTAATAATATTGACTCTAATTACAGATGTTAAAGCATTATGTGGTGAGAAAGAGAAAAGTGTTCTCTGGTGAGCTAGGCCACTGCCCAAATGTTGCATAATAAGCAGACCTTTTAAAGTCTATGAGGTTGTTAAGCAAGAAGTGTTAATGGCTTATTTTATGATTCAGAAAATGGAAATAAAATAGTTTGCCATATTTCTCAAAAGACTCCCAAGTATCTCACAGATTTGGAAATAAAATCCAGATTTCTGGATTTCCTGGCTCTTCTTAGTCACCTACTTAGTCCGTTAGTCCCACATTGTATAAATTTCGTCTATAATACTTTAGACAACTCATTTCTTTCCCATTTCCATTATCACTAGTCTAGTTCATTACCTCTCAGTGGTTATGAGAGTAGCCTTCTATTATCCCTCTTTTTCTTTCCTTCCAGTCTATACTTTGCTTCGTTCAGATTATAATACAGTCTCCTTCCTGAATCACTATTGCAAGTCTGTGACATGCAAGATTGGTCTAACCCCTACACAGAGCTGTATTCCTAGGTCTTCAGTGCATTTCCAGCCCTGTCACCAACTTCCCTCTTTGTACTTCTGCTTATTATATTTCAGTGACTGCAGTACTGAATGGACTTCTTATTTTCTCAGATATACATTCCCTTTGCTACTTTAAGACTTCCACTTGTGCTGTTTTTTTCTTCTAAAGAATCTCTTTTCCCACAGTTTTGAACACCAGCACACATATATTGATTGACTCATTTAATGTCCTAGTAACTCTATAGGTCAATGTATTATTGTCCCTATTTTAAAGATGTAGGAACTGAGACTTGGAAAAATCACTAGTAAGTGGTGAAATTTGAACATTGCTCTGTGGTCTTTAGAATCACCAAAGCTCTTTGTTTGGACCTTCTTCTACCAATATGTGTATTTATGTGGATGTATAATTTGTATTATGTACGTGTGAATTTGTCATTCTCCCCTTTAAATTTTAAGTTTCTTGAAAACAAAGGTATAGTTGATTTTTTTTTTTTTAATCTGCCTCAAAGCATCCTTTCTACAACCTGTACTCTCAAATGAAAAATACCATTCTGATTTTGGGGGTTTTTTTTGTGGGGGGAGATTGAACCCAAGGGGCACTTAACCACTGAGCCACATCCCCAGCCTTTTATATGTTGAGACAAGGTCTGGCTAAGTTGTTTAGGGCCTTGCTAAATTGCTGAGGCTGGCTTTGAACTTGCAATCCTCCTGCCTTAGCCTCCAGAACCGCTGGGATTACAGGCATGTGCACACCATTCTGTTTTAAGTACTAACTAGTCTTTGCCCACTGACACTGAAGTGGCAGTGTACTTGAGCACCCACACTCTTCTTCAGCTGACTTGGGGTGAGGGGAGACATTGTGAGTATGGCAACACCATGAGGCAAAAAGTCTGACTGCTGCCCTTGCTTCTGAGTAACCATTTCCCTAACACTTCATTCTTTCACCAAGGGTGAATCTATAGATGAATTGTTGACAAAAACTGGTAATATGCACGAAATACTGTAAGATATGAGGAAATATCATGGTATTGTTGTATAAGTATCAATTTGGGCACCCCAAAAATATTGGGTGTACAACCCTGTCAGCTATGCTCCTTTGTATTGTGTGATCTTAGGCAAGTGATTTACAGTTTTAAGTTTACCTATTTATATTGTTATCATAGGGACCAAACTCAACAATACATGAGAAAGCAACTATATAAGCAGACAACATGAGTGTTCAAACCCTCAGATGGTAGAAAAGTTCTAAAGAGAAATTTCTAAACACATTAACTGTCATAATTTTGTAGGTGTTGCCTGTCCTGGTTTCTAATCTCATTAAAAAATTTAAAAAGAATGTAGTTTTCAAGAATATATTTAACTAATGTCTTTGTATTTCATGGAATAGGGAAAAGGCCAGAGATGTATTTGGTAATGGGGAATCTAAATCTATTAGGATCCATTAGTGCTATGGAAAATGATTTTGCCATTATTGACATCTTAGAACATAGCTTATAATGTGATTTTTAGTATTTTTTTTTATTTACAGACAAAGTGGAGTCAGAATTACTACAAGGTTATAGTAAATACTTGCCACATGATGTTATTGTCATGACTGTGAAGTTATGCATACTATTTGCTGTGCTTTTGACAGTCCCTCTAATCCACTTCCCTGTAAGTATGCTTAAAGATTTTGTTGCTTAGTGTAGTGGCTCCCTAATATGGCAACACTAATTCTTTGCAGACTAGAACCTTTGAATCATGTCTAGTCTTGTATATCTTATTCATTTGTCAAGTAATTGATCAAAGACCTCATACTTGCATATGGCCCCATGAAAGCCCCGAAATAACAGTGAACCACTAAGCTAATTTGTGCTTTCTGAGATTTAGTTTAGATTTAAGTTCTCCCACAGCATTGTTTCCAATTTAGAGACTGTAGTTCTAAAGTTTTATTCCCCCAATTCTGTATTCTACTTTCAAAAGAATATGCATGAAAAGGAAATAGTCAAGTCAGCAAAAATAAGCTCCTACTGGTTTACTGTAGTTTTATTTTCACATAGACATGCTAGTTTAATCTTACTCAAAATATTTGACTTGCTCTAAAATTATAACTTGAGGGGCAGAACAGATTTTCATTCTGCATCTAGTTGCTATACATAAGAATCTTAAGAATTTCTGAGAAAGTGAAAACAAAAGCTTTGGGTAAAACTGCCTCTGCATGGATGTCTTGAATCTCACAGCGAATTTTGTAAGAACTGAGCCTTCAAGATTGTTTGTCCCTCCCTATGCAGAGATTAGTGCCAAGAGTGCAACAGGGGTTGGGCACACTTTCATGGAATGTGACCGACTGCCTAGCTGTGGGCAGTGTAATGAGCAATTATTCATATTTACATGTGTGAAACAGATAATATAAGTTAAAGTAGTAAGTGGTATTTCTTTTTCATGACATCAGATCTTTTTCTGTTTTAAACCATTTGTTTTTCTGTTGACTTTAGTGAAAATGATTCTTTGAGATCTCATCACACAATGTTACTGTTGGTAGTTTTTTAAATTATACAACCTGAAAAAATTGCCTGTAAAAAATTTTTTCTAGAACTAATGCAAAATAATTTTTATGAGCTCATGTAGAAAGTTTTATGTGATAAACACGTAGTTTATGAGTATAAACACTTGAAACAATTTATGCTATAGTTTGGGAATCTAAATAGTTTGGAGGCAAGAATATCATGGTTACTGTACATGTGCTTTGCTAAGCAAATATTTTGCCTTTGATGCTTCCTCTTTGCTTAAGTCTATTTCCTTTTGTCTTATACAGGCCAGAAAAGCTTTAATGATGATGTTTTTCTCCAATTTTCCATTCTCATGGATTCGCCATTCTTTGATTACTCTAGTACTCAATATCATCATTCTTTTACTTGCAATATATGTTCCTGACATTAGAAATGTTTTTGGTGTAGTTGGTAAGTTTTTCATTTCAAAAAAATCCACATAATAAGATGGATAAAATTATTACTCCACCTCACATCTGAATCCAACATCTTTCTTTTCTCCCTTCCAACTTACAGGGGCCAGTACATCAACATGTTTGATTTTTGTATTCCCAGGACTATTTTATCTTAAACTTAGTAGAGAGGATTTTCTTTCATGGAAAAAGCTTGGGGTAGGTTGTTTTTATTTCTTTTAAGACTTCTTTTTTAAAAACTAATTTGTCATTTGATACTATTTTATATATATTCAAAAAGTCAAATATTATGAAAACATTATTGGGAAGAACGGAGGTTTATGAAATACTCTTAATTGTTATTTTATCTTTTTTATTTCCACAGGCTTTTGTTTTGCTCATCTCTGGAATTTTGCTTGGGAATTTTAGTTTAGCACTCATCGTGTTTGATTGGATTAACAAATGAAAGAATATTTTCCTACTTATGAAGAATAATTTACCTACATAAGCAAGAAGGAATAATTCTGGAAGCCACTTTGATGAAAAAATACATTTTTATTAAAGTCATTAACAGAATAAAGCAGAACATAATGGCAGTGTGTAGGAGAAAGTAGAAATATAGCAGTTTAATTAAAATAAGAAACAAACTCAAAATGCTCTTAAGTATTTTGAGTCAATGTTTCATTTACGGGGATTTTTTAAAATCAATGGACTTTTTTTTTTTTAAGAGTAGTTTTGTGTCTTCAGAATCATTGAGCAGTTTCTCCTATTATTAACACCATGTATTAGTTACACTTAATGAGACCATTTTGAAACATTATTAACTAAAGCCAATTGTTTACCTTCGGGTTCATTCTTGCAGCCACTAGCAACCACTGTTTGTATTGTCTTTTTACTGTCTCCATAGTTGTTTTTTTTTTCCCCCCAGAATACCATCTGGTTGGGATCATATAATAGTATGTGTCCTTTCAGACTGGTTTCTTTCGGCTTAACTATATACAATGATGTTTATTCCATGTCTCTTATGACTTGATAGTTCATCTCTTTTTTAATAATATTCTGAATAATATCCCATTGTATATATGTACCACAGTTTATTTCTTCACTTATTGAAAGACCTTTTTATTGCTTCCAAGTTTTGGCAATTGTGAATAAAGCTGCTGTAAATCTTTGTGGTACAGGTTTTCATGTGGACACGTTTTTAGCTTTGGGGAGGGGGGGGTGGTAAATACAAAGGACCACCGCTACATTCAATGGTAAGAGCCTGTTTCGTTTTTTAAGAAACCACCAGTTGCCTTCCAAAGTGTTTGTAAGGTTTTGCATTCTTGCCAGCAATGAATGAGAGGTTCTGTTATTCCACATCCTTGCCCAGCATTTGGTATTGTCATTGTTTTGAGTTTTTGTCACTTTAATAGGTATGTAGTGTTATATCATTTTTTTAAATTTGCAATTTCCTAAGGACATATATTGAGCATCTAATCATATACTTATTTGTCCTTAGTATGTTTTCTTTGAAGTGTCTATTCAACTCTTATGCCTGTTTTTTTAATTGGATTGTTTTCTTATTGTTGATTTTTAAGCATTCTTTGTATATTTTGGATGCCTGTCCTTTATGAGATAATTGTTTTGCAGAGATTTTCTTTTAATTCTCCTAAGAGTCTCTTTCACAGAGCAGAAGTTTTTAATGTTCTTAAATATATTGAGTCAGTTATTAGTTTGTTTTGTTTTTAATAAATAGGTATGTTCAGTTTATATTCAGTATTGAATCTTAGCTTATGGGTGAATGTTGTTACCATCAATCACAACTGTTAGATTTTTCCACTTGGTATTTTGCCCTACCTCCAAATCTTATCCAAAAACTTTTGAGATTTTCCTGTTATTGTGTGGATTGGAAAGCTCTGAGCTTTATCAGTCTGCCACTAAAACATGTTAACATTCTACTTGGCAAACAGAGACAAATACTGATCATTTAAATTATATTTTGTTTGTAGGTTATAAATCATTGCAGTTTTCCTGTTGACATGACTAATTTCTGGTTAGAAGCCAGAAGCTAGGGCTTTTCTGTCACATGGTTAGCAGTTTATGGAAGCCGGGGTGTATCACTAAAAATGTAATCTTATCCTAGTCCACATGTAAAGTAGGGAATTGCATTCAAAATTCCAATTTGCATATAAGGAAATGTACATTTTTGCAGGTGCCCTCTTTCTTCCAATCTAGAAAATAGGCTACAAAGTTGATAACTGAGCCTTTCAAAAAAGAAACTCAAAGAGATACTGCTTTGGCAACTTGAGAACATATGGTGTAATGGGAAAAAGTAAAGCTTTTAAACTGGAAAGACTTGGATTCACATCTCAATGAAAGACACTTATCTCTAAGCCTCCACTTTCAAATCCATAAAATGGAGTTAATGGCTGTCAGAGGGTAGTGTTGAGAGGACTAAATGGCTTCTATATACTAACTAGATGCAGACCAAAATGGGCTTCTCAGTAGATAAATGTTTGTCCCCTTTCTCTGACCTTTTGTCTGTACCTAGAAAATGAAATTACTTTGAATGAAGGACATGGAAACATATCTTAAATTTTTTCATCTTCCATCTTATACAAGTATTATATTCAGAATCTTTTTCTAGCCTTCACTCACTGGGGAGCTGGTTCTAACAGCACTCTTTTTAGTGCTTTCCCACAGTTCCACCCCAGCTGTACTCTCATCCTAATGCCTTCCTGAAACTAGGCACTTAGCATAGTCCCAGGGGCATAACTAGGCAAGGCCTCCCATGAAGATTCAGAGCCCATCAATCTGATAGGTTTCTACTTGTACCTACTCTTTCTGTTTTTGAAATTATGGATCCAAGTAGACATAGGTGTCCAGCTGTTTGAATAAATCTAACTCCAGTAATTAAAAAAAAAAGAAAAAGAAAAACTAAATCTACAACAGATGCAAAGGATGCCCCCCTGGGGCAAATCTTAAGTGTGATGACAGCTGTGCATCAATTAATACATTTGTCACCTCTCACGGGATAGTATGGTGGGAGGTTTAGCAAAAGGGACAAATAACCTGTGGAACGCTGTGCACAAAGCTTAGTTAATATCAAGAAAAATTTTTCTTGGAAGCGTTCATTTCCATTTTATTTTCATGTTCTGCCTTATAGTTACCTGTTTAGAGACAGAGTATTCTCTGAGTTTGGAGGGTGGCCAGTAAAAGCAGTGTGCCCTTCACTGGTGTTACCAAGACACCTTGTTCAAGTGCTCCTTAGCCTTTCTTCTGGAAATATGGACCTTCTTGTTTAATGTTCATAATTTATTAAGTAATAACTATTTAAAATAAAACTAAGTAAAGCACAAATTACATACTTTTCTAACTTTTGGAGACTTGTTTGCTAGACTAAAAGACGAAATACCAAGACTATAAATTACTTTCATATGTTCAAGGTTTAAATTATACATTTTTAAACAGAATGTTTACTCATGAGCTTAGCATTTAAATGGTTAAAACAAGTCTTTGAAGTTAACACTCCATTAAGATGAATGGGGGTAATTCACACCTCTGCTGGTGCTGTATTATTTCAGTCTGGCTGGGGAGAAAACAAGACAGCAGTGGGGTGATTTACTGTGTGAAGGCCCTTTAAACACCCAAGGTCTGGAAATCTTTGTTGTACTCCCCCTACCCTTTTCCATCTAGAGACAGGATCTGAAATTCACTAAAATGTAGGTAAAGAGCTGGTCTTGAGCATATCATACATTTTCTACTATCTGGCAGTTCTGTATATGGCGTTTGTTGGGTAGCAAGCCACCAAATCAACCTAACCTCTTTGTTTGATACTATATTATAATGTTTCTTCCTAGCACAGCATTTTGTAAACCTCAGCTCAATATCCTGGTAAAGTCACCAATGGAAAAGCAAAAAAAATCCATTTTCAGATAAACTTTTTATATGCTTTTAATGGGTTATGAGGTAATCATTGGCCTTCTTGTTCTCCTAAAAGCATTTTCATTTTTGCAAAATCTCTTTTTTTTTTTTTTCTTATTTCCCTACATATAAAGCATCTACCTTTAAGAACTTTTTTCTTTCCCATAGTCTTGGGTTGGTGAAGTGAGTATAGATCATTCGGGAAAGTTTCCTTTCTTTCTCATTGTGTCCTTTGTTTCAGTACTATTTTGTATTTGAAATGTGTATATCACCCTTTAGAAGTGCTACAATCATTTGAGATTGAAAAGGTTCATTTTTGAGTCCACAAATAAGGTTATCTTAACACAAATAAAATGGTGAATAGTATGTAAGATATTAATGAATTAAAATATCTCTTTTCAATGTGAACAGATTTTTCTCCTCTTTCTCTGCCCTACAGTCTGCAGGATCAGGTTACCGGATAACCTTTGGGTAGCAGGGTGTGGAGAGGGTTCCTTCTTTGTGCTGTCTGCAGTGCTGACATTGCCAGTACAATTTCAGAGACAGAAGGTAGATACTAGAAACAAATGAACTGAACTGAATTAACTTTAACCTGTTTTTCTTCTTGTCGTAATAATGGTGCTTTGTGACTGCATTAGAATTAGCCCTATGTTCTTCCTTCACATTTTTTCTGCCTGGATTTTAGATGTCATTGTGTTTAGCCTTAGAATGTTCTAGAACCTTTTATAGTACCAAGAAATTTATTTTTCTGATGTACATGCACAAATAATTCTTTCTTCTACCAGTGCTCTTCTTATAGTCTTTCTATAATGAGATAGGAAAAAAAATTGGTGGAGGATGAGTGAAGATATTTTGAAAGTGGTTTCCTTGCTGCAGTCGGAATTCTTTCCTTTTGTTTTGTTTCTCACTCTTCCTAAACAATCTGATGTATGTTTTTACTATCATGATCACCTATTGTCCTAGTTCCTGGGTTGTCAATCAAGACAAGCAATTATGAAGAGCAGGAAGACTCATCTTGGCTAATAGCCAAGTAGACAGGTGGAAGTGAAAGCCTTATTCACTCATGGGACAAAGTAGATGGGTGGAGAGGAAAATTGAGTTGCCAGGGGTGGGGGAACCGAGGACAGATGGCTGAAAAGACATTGTAACATGGGATGCTATAAAGAAAACAGACTTGCAGAGAAATATTTCTCTCTTGTTTGAATGAGTATATATTTTATCTAATGTTCATCTGTGGGCTGATGCATAGACAAGCAAAGGGATTGGCTAATTCACTCAGCAGATACTTACTGAGTGCTTATGTCTTAGGAGTTGTGCTAGTCCCATGGTAGTAAAGCTAAATAAGACATCATGTCTGAGACATGCTCAGATACAACTTCGCTTTTTCTAACTAAATCTTTTCAGATAGACTTGCTAAGTGAAACTGCTTAACAAAGGAAAAAGTATACGTACGTTTTCATATACATAACTTAAAGAAGATATTGGATTCAAACTTCCTTTATGGTCAAATCCCATCTCTACCTCTTTCTTATTTTACTTTAATTCTCTTAGTTTAGTGAAGACTTTCCATCCTTAAAGGCTGGGTTTTCTTTCTGCCAGGGAAAATACACCATGTTTCTCCAAGTTAGGTAATGAGAATATTTGGGAGAAGCTTAAGCTTAAGTAGGGTGCTAAGCACTAAATATAGGTACAATTTAATTACTTGACTGTCCCTCAAATGACATGGCTTCCAACCATATAACTCTCCCCTTCTCTGTCTGTTTTAGCCACTTAGGCAGCATTCTGATGAGAAAATAGTACTCTACAAATGTCCTGACCAATACATTTATTCTCACTAGTGATGTATTCTTCCCAGAAAAGTCATTTTTATTGTTTTATAATAAACACTATCAACATTTTACATCAGCTATTTTAGCAATAGCATTACACTTTTGGAACAAAGCATTGGATTAACAAGAGCTCCAGGCCTTTTACAAGTGATTGTCAAGATTCCTAGAACCCAATACTGTTGATTTAAACATTTTAAATGTGAAAGAATGTACACACATACCCTGCTATGGCTTGAATCTTAAATGGCCCCCAAAGGCCCCTGTGTTACGTCCTTAGTCCCCAGCTTGGTGCTATTGGGAGTGAGGTGGGGCCTAGTGGGAGGTCTCCTGGTCCCTGGGAGCATGCCCTCAAGAACCTTGGGACCACACCCCTTCCTCTTTTCTCTTTGGCTTCCCAGCTGCCATAGGTGACCATCTTCCTCCACCATGTGCTTCCTCCATGATGCACCTCCTTGACATGGTTCAAAGGCAAAGAAATCTCCAAAACTGTGAGCCAAAAGAAACGCATGCGTGCATGTGTGTGTGTGTGTGTGTGTGTGTGTGTGAGGGATTGAACTCAGAAGCACTAAGTCACTGAGCCACATTTCTAGCCCTTTTTGGTTTTTGATTTTGAGACTTGGTCTCACTTAGTTGCTTAGGCCTCGCCAACTTGCTGAGGCTGGCTTTGAATTTACCATCCTCCTGCCTCAGTAAAGGGCTAAGGAAATATTAAAGATCTTTCCTGTCCTTGTGCCTTTTGTGACCTTAGCACACCCTTAATGGAACATCTAAAGAAAGCTGAGTTTGTTTCATTCACAGAACTCAGAACCATTGACTTATCTTAAGACTTTCACTCCCTTCCTTCAGGGATCTAGCCAGTCCTGGGTGAATGAAGTGTCCTTGAGGGGATCATCAGGTCATTCAGGTTGTTAGAATGGAGTTTCTTTGTTTTAACTGTATTTAAGGAGCCCCACTGGGAATGAGACTTTGGAGAGGACTCTGACAGGGACTTTGCAGTCTGGACCTTGAAGAGCTACCCCAGGGCTCTCTAGCTGCATTAGTTTGGGTGTTAGTGTTTCCCTGATCTGGTGATATATTTTCCTCTCTCTGTCTTTTGCCTATCATTTCTGCATTTGCTCTTGTTTCCATATTATTACTAAAATCAATGCTATCTTATGTAAAGGGAGTGTCTATTGTCTATTGACTCTGACCTGCCAAAATCAGCAGCTGCACACATAGGTAAAGCTTTAATGTTATATTCAGTCACCCTGTTATATGTTATATTCGGCCACCCTGATTACAGGTGTGTGCCACCCCGCCCAGCTTACACCTTCCCTTTTTAAAAATTGATAATGGGGGTGGGGGTGGGGGTTGTGGCTCAGTGGTAGATCAATTGCCTAGCAAGTGTGGGGCCCTGGGTTCTATCCTCAGCACCCATAAAAATAAATAAAGATATTATGTCCAACTACAACTAAAAAATAAATATTAAAAAATTTGATAATCTCAGGTATATTTTATAGTAACAAAGCTTTCACACACACACAGAGTTATCTATAAAATTTCATCTTGTTAGCTTCCACTCATCATTCTAGCAGGTGATATCTATTTTTGAATCTTGATTCTAGTGACAATTCTCTGCTTCTTGACATCCTTCGTTATCTTTCCATTTCTTCATTCCATTCACAAATAAAACTGTTAAATGAGACAAGACTTACTACAGAGCCCTGCAGCCCTCCACTAGAAATGTTTCTTCTGTTGTTAGTCTACTCATTTAGTGAAGCTGCTAGTATCCCCAGTGTCATCTACTCTGCATTTCCTCAGCACACCCCGCCCCCAGTGTCATTCAAATTAGTAGGAACAACCTAAACTGTCATCTGTCTTCTGTATTTCTGGTACTTCAGAACACTTCTGTTTGGATTTTCCAGTCACTTCAAACTCAACATGTCTGAATCCGCTCCTCTTTCCCCAGTCTCCGCTGCTAGCAGCCCCGCTGTTTTCGTCTAACCTCCTCACTGGGGTTCTTGCTGCCATTCCTGCCGCCTGCAATCCATTTTCACACTGCAGTCAAAATAGTTGTTTTAAAATGCATATCAGCTCATGTCACTGCCCTGCTTCATTTCCTCCAAGGGCAGTGCCTGGTACTCTGGAGTGGCTTAATATTTGTTGAATGAATGTATAAAGTAACCTAATAGACTCTATGATCTTTTCATTCTTGACCTTCAACCTGTTACCATATCAGTTCTTACTTTGAGATGTCTCTCTTGTTTGCTTTTATCATATCCCCTGTATTTACTTTTATTCCAACCTCTTGCCAAATCCCCACCTGAATCCAAGTCTTTAATTCTTTGTGCCTGGATTATTGCAGTGATTCTCAACTCAAGCTGTTCTTTTAGAATCACTTTGGGAGCTTTCCAAAAACAACTACGTCCAAATTCCACCCCAACCAATTAAGTTAGAATCCATGGAGGTCGGTGGGGACGACCTAAGCATTGATAGATATTTTTAAAGCTTCCCAGATGACTCTAATGCTCAGTCACTGTAGTGCTGTATCAGCCTTCTAGAACATATCTTTCTTCTGGTTCATTTTATCTTTTGCTATCCATGGTCTTCTGGGAATATTGCTTTCATAATATTATTCCCCTGCTCAAGAACCTACCGTGACTCCCTACTGCTTACCCATATTACCCTGAATCCTTGATTCCCCTGCCTTCTCTCTAAGCAATATTTCATCCTTTTCTTGCAAAGATTCTATAATACCCTGAAACTGTTTTGCTTTCTGGCACTTGAGTTGCTGTTCATTAGCTTGCTTCTATAATCAGCCTTCTCTCTTCAACCCCACTTGCACTTCTATTTCCCCTACACACACTTCCACAAACACACTTGAATGCCCATATAACTCTCATTTACTTATCCAAATACTTCCTATTCTTCAAGGCCTAGCTTAAATCCTACCTCTGTAAATACTTTATTCTCTACTCCAACCTACCATTTATTTATGATTCTTACAATGTGCATATAATCAACAATACTATAGTATACACATAAAAGTTTGTTAAGAGGTCAAACGCATTAGCTGTGTTTTTTTTTTAAATATTTATATATCATTAAAAATTATATATATCATTGGTAACTTATACCATCTTTCTTGTTTTTACATATTGCTTTTGAAATTCGTTTTTCAAGTGTTATGTGCATTTACAGATTCAAAATTTGAAAAATTGTCTCCCTCCCATTTCTGCCTCATGCACCCAGTTTTTCCTCCTTAGAAGCAACCACTTTTACAGCTTTCTGTATCCTTCCAAATATATTCTATGCCTGCTTAAAATCTCCCCTCCCCCACATATATATGTGTGTGTATATATATGTATAAGAATATATATACACACATATGGAGAGAGAGAAATGTCTCTTATGTTTGATATATATATATATATATATATACATATATAGAGAGAGAAAGAATACACAGAATATACAGAAAGAATAGGTGTATATATAGAAAGAATATGTGTGTGTGTCTGTAGAGAGAAAGAGCAAATACAGATACACAAGCACACAGACACGTGCAAATGTTGGTATATGACATGGAATCCTTTGTATTTTGACTTCTTTTTTACTTAGTATAATTTTTTTTAGTTATTACAAAAATAATTTTTTAAAAAAGCACAGCTAATGCGTTTGACCTCTTAACAAACTTTTGTGTGTATACTATAGTATTGTTGATTATATGCACATTGTAAGCAGATGATATCTAAAACTTTTTCTTCTGTCATGACTAAAATTCTGTGCCCTTCGAATAACACTCCATTTCCCTCTCCTTGCATCTCTTGGCAACTACCATTCTATTTCTGTTTCACTACTCCAGTTGTCTCTTATAGGAGAACCATGCCCTAATCATATTTCGCTCATTTAACTTTAGCGAATTGTTCTCAAATTTCATCCAGGGTGTAGCATATGCCAGGATTTTCTTCTTTTTTAAAAAGGCTGAACAATATGTTTTTTGTGTGAAATCACTTTTTTTTTCTTTTTTTGGCAGGGGGAGGTGTTACTGGGGATTGAACTCAGGGGCACTCAACCACTGAGCCACAAGCCCAGCCCTATTTTGTATTTTATTTAGAGAGAGGATCTCACTGAGTTGCTTAGCACCTTGCTTTTGCTGAGGCTGGCTTTGAACTCAAGATCCCCCTGCCTCAGCCTCCCAAGCCACTGGGATTATTAGGCGAGCGCCACCATGCTTAGCACAATATCTTTTTTTTTAATCTTCATACATGTATTTTGTTTGATGATGACCATCACATTCCACCATCCTTCCTAATCCCCCTCCCCTCCCTTTGTTTCTCACCCCTCTTCCCTATCTAGAAATAATGTTCCTCCCATGCTCTCCCTCCCTACCCCACTTTGAGTCACCCCCCTTATATCAGAGAAAACATTCTGCATTTGTTTTGGGGGGATTGGCTAACTTCACTTAGCATTATCTTCTCTAATGCCATCCATTTACCTACAAATGCCATGATTTTGTTCTTTTTTAGTGCTGAGTAATATTCCATTGTTAGCATTTATCTGTTCATCTGCCAGTAGACATTTAAGTTTCTTAAGCCTGTTGGCTATCACAGATAATGCTGTAATGAACATAGGAAAAGAAATATCTCTTCAAGATTCTGATTTCAGTTATTTTGGATAATCCAAAAATGACACTGCCGGATCATGTGGTAGTTCTGTCTTCAGTGTTTAGAAGAATCCCCCATAATGTTTTCCACAATGGATGCAGTATTTTATATTTCCACCAACAGTGCAAAAGTATTCCAGTTTCTCCCGTTCTCACCAGCATTTGTTGTTTGCTGTCTTCTTAATAATAGCCATCCGTACAGGTGTGAGGTGGTATCTCATTGTGGGTGTTTTCTTGTTTTGCATTTGCTTGATAATTAATGATGTTAAGTATCTTTTCTATAACTGTTAGCCATTCTTCTTTGGAGAAATTTCTCATCGTGTTCTTTACCCATTTTTAAATCCAGTTACTTATGTGGGTGATGTTATTATTACTGAATTGAATTATTTCTCTTATATATTGGGTATTAAGCCCTTATCACATGTACAGTTTGCAAATATTTGCTCTTACACAATAGGCTGCCTTTTTACTATTGATTGTCACCTTTGCTGTGCAGAAGCTCTTTTGTTTGATATAGTTCCAGATATCTATTTTTGCTTTAGCATTATGTTTTGGAGATTATTTTGTATCAATCCACATAATAGTACCTATTTTAACAACTGCATAGTATTCCATCATTGCATATATCAATACATACTTAGGATTTTAACATTTAAAATTTTGCTCTTTTATATAAATGCCTCCATTACTATCTTTGTACAATATATCATTTAGCACATATATTAATATAAATGTAGGATAAATTTCTATCCATTGAACTGGAATTCTGACTCAAAGGATATGTGCATTTCTAATTTTGATATTAGTAAATTGCCCTCCCCTAAAGGTTTTACTAATTTATATTCCCATCAACAAAGTAGGAATTAATCTTTAAATCTTCTGTTATTTAACTTTTCACATTTGAACACTTTAACTCTCAGTGTCAGTTTTAATTAACAACAGAATAAGAGCTGTCATGTATATTTTAGCATCTCTGAAAATATCTAACATAATAGGTTCATAAAATTTGTGCTATGTAAATATTTGTTAAACCTTACTTTCTGATGCATTTAGAGAGTATACTTGTGATTCTGAAGAATTGAGAATTGTCCCCATTGCTTATATGCCATTCCCATGAGAAAAGGTGACCTCAGTGTGATATTCTTAGGATAAACACTATTTTACCTGTTTTACCACAGACTGGGCAGTGTACAATGAAAATAAATATATTGGCCTACAGCTCTAGAAGCCGGGAAATCTAATATCAAGGTGCTGAATGGATTGATTGAGTTTCTAATGAAGATCCTCTTCCTGTCTTGCAGGAGGCTGCCCTCTTGCTGTGTTCTCAGTGGTGGAAAGAGAGCATCTCTCTTTTCTCATAAAGCTACTATTATTTACCACCACTACCCCCCAATTATTTAATCTAACCCTAATTTCTTCCCAAAGACTCCATCTCCAAATACATCACATGGAGGGGTTGGGACTTTGGTATGAATTTGGGAGTACATGGGAGACACAATTTAGTCTGTAGCAACTTCTGTGAAAATGTTTCACAACTTTAACTTAAAGATAGATTGTATCCCCTGTCTTAAAGGATAAAAAGCTGTTTGATGGCATCTTTTTTCAATTGCTGAAAGACCATCTCCACGGAAGAACAGGGTATAAGGAGGAGAAAACACCAGAACTTCTCTTGGTAAGGAGCGTGTCTTTAATGTCTTTGTTAGAAGAACATCTCCAAAGCTCCCTGGGGATGAAAGGTAAGATCTTGTATGATTGTACAGCAATGGGAGTGTACAAATGCCTGAAAACTGTATGCTTTCATATGGTTCTGTATTAGGTGACTCCTACCTCAACTGGGGAAAAAAGAAAAAAAAAAAAAGGTGAGACCCAGGAGAAGTGGGAGAAACAGATAAACCAGTCTGAATAAGAAAGAACATGGATTTGGGAATTGGGGAAAAGCAAGGGAAGAATCAGAGATGCTGGGCCAGCAGCGGGAGTCCAGCCTGTGAGGACAGAAATGTCAAATAGTTTGAACTAGGTTGCCTATGTCAGTAAAGTCAGCTCTACCCAAAAAGCCCTCATGAGAATAGAACTACATATATAAACCCTTCTCCAGAGTCACAAGTAACAGAACAAGAACAGCATTATGTTATCCAGATGATTCAGAAACCTCAAAAAAAGCAGAATTCAAGGCTAGAGATGACTGGGGGATGGGGGGGAGTAAGCCACCTGCTGCTTCTGAGAGTCCTTGGCACATCTGGAAAGTTGTGGGACCATCCCATGTAGGGATGTGATTGAGCCAACTAAAGCTGACCCTCCCAAGAGCACGTAATTTTTGACACCTTACCAGAAATGCAATGTCCTCTCATGGATGCCCATTAGTCCTCAACTGTATTTGCAAGGAAATGTCCCTTGTTAGAAGACTCAACCTTCACAGAAGTGGGTTTGGGCTTGAGGACTTCTCTACACTTCCTAACATTTCCACTAGAATAATCTTCCTGGATTCCCTGTAACTCTGCCTGATAGTGCAGAGACCAGGCTCCTAGGACTGGCCTTCTATCAACCTGTTTTTTTATGTGTGTGTTTGGCATCAGAACCATGTGTCATAGCTTTAATTGGATGGTGGCAGTAGGAATCAAGGGAGTGGAGCACCTAGGAAAGGACACATCAATGAGGAAAGAGTAAAGGCCATTTTTATAGCGTGCTAGTTCTCTTACCCAGTTCTCTGTTCCAATATGAGAACGTGTGGGATTTTAAATAAATAGAAGGTCATCAGTCTCAATAAAATAATATGACTGAAATGAGCACATCTATATATGGACAGCACTATGCCAAGTACATTGTCTGATGTAATTTGAAGTAGGTTCAGTTGTTTTCCTCAATTAATAGATTATAAGTTAAAGTTTATAGAAGTTGTGAGGTTAAATGACTTATCCAAGGTCACACCTTCAGATTATAAAGCTCTGTGTTTAACTGTTAAGTATATCCAACTGTTAGAAGGTTGTGTAGGGTTTTTCCCACCCACAAAATTGTTCTAAGGTTCTACTCATAGCAGGTACATAGTTGTTACTGACTGTGTTGAAGGCTACTTTATTAACTGTGACACCTAAATCTATTCTGTCACATCTTCCAAACAGCTTCTGGGCCTGCTTGTGTCCTCTGAGTCATGTTTTATTGTCACATCATTCACAAAAGAAAGGCCTATTAAGTAGAACAACAGTGAGTTTCAAGGTTTATCCATTAGACTCTGAGAAAGTTTAGTCCCTTGAAAAACAGTGTCAGGAGCCCATTTCTGCAATCTACGTCTCTCAACAAATATAATTTTTAAAAATATTATATGGCCCCTCAGTACTTTAAGTCAGTTTTTCTCAGACTTGAGATTTATTTTGAATCTTTAGAACTTCAAAATAAATCTTTAGACATTCATATGATTGCCAGCTTTTTCTTTTGTAAGTTGATTGAGGACATTAAAAAACTTTCCATCTATCCTCTCCAAAAAATTTTTTTAAAAAATTAAAATACAGTCATTTAAGCTCAGCAGGTCTAGATTTATGAAAAACTTGTTACACACTCTTTTTCTCATCAAGGGCCAGGAAAAAGACTTTTTCATGGACCAATACTTATAAATTACCAGTCTAAATATCAAAGTCTACATTTTAAAAATTCAGCAAAGATTTCTTCATTTCTAATGCTCATTGACTTCAGCTATCTTATATTTTGAAGGAAACATACACACACACATTCTCTCTCTCTCACACACACACACACACACACTCTCACACACTTTGATTACAAAAATAGATTAATGATTTTGTTAACTTTCTCCCCAGTAGAGACCTTTTGAAGGAAAAAAATCTAAATAATCAATTCCTGGTGTACAAATTTACAAAAATTTTGCCAACATTTCAAGTGAATTTAGGGAATTAAAAACACAGAGCATTTCTACTATAAAATTTGTAAGTCTATATGATACCAAAAGTCCATCAGTAATGATTATAACATGACAATATTTATATTTTACAAAGAAATAAAATACTGGAGGCTAGATTCTCCATGTGTCTGTCTAAAGATTTGTCATTCATTTGCATTCAAATAAATTCTTTTCTTTCACTCATCCAGAATAGTTCCCTACTTATTAGCTAAGCAGACTAAATGGAGTTACATTCATGCATTTTAATGTCAATGTAAAAATGACTTCCCCAGATTTTTTTTTCTTTCAATCAAATCCACCCCCCCAAAGATGTCTAATCACTCCCAGACTCAGATACTAAACATTTTACAATACTGTCACTTTCTAGAAAAACAAAATGAAAACTTGCTTACAGTAACTCAGAGGGTCATTGTCTAGCAACCTAGGGCTTCATTCTGGTGGAATAAAATTCTTGAACTTAATTTCCAACCCCATTAATGGATGGATTTCCCTGACATATAGGTATATGATTGTTATGTACCTATTGTAATATTTGAGTTTTAGCTAGTAAACTACTCCTGGAACTTACAATCCAATGGAAGCAACTTGTATATATTAACTAGGATGGTGGTGTCCTGCAGGGCAGGATTTGGCCACTGTATGCACCATATGCACATTAGGCTGTTCATGGGTGATTATTGACAAGATGATACCTTGGTGTCATTAAAAGCTGTGCTGGAAAAATTCGTAGAATTGGGACTCCCTGCCTTCTGGGTAAATAGGGAAGATTTTGTGGAGGATATAACAGCTGAAATAAAATTGAAGGATAACCAAAGTAGAAATGAAAAAGAGAGGAAGGAACTCATGCTTGGATAGAAAATACTGACAAGTAAAAGGAAAATGCAAGGAAGATTTTGGAAAAGACAAGTAAAAATATCTCCAGGAGCAAAGATGTAATAGCAACTTGAGAAATAAAGCTGAAGTGTAGGATTCTAGTTGCAGAGAGTGCTGGGAGCCAGGCATCATTTGGACTTCACGTGAAGCAGAAAGTCAGTCTCTTTAAAGGCCTTGGAGCAAGGCATGATAAAAACTGGTGGTAAAGAAAGATAAATTGCCTCTCTGCACTGGACTATTGCCATCATTATCTTCCAAAAGCAAAAAGAAGCACTCAGCCTTCAAGGGTACTCATCTAAAAACCTATACTATGATGTTCTAAGTCTTAGCTCTGGTGGGCATGAGGAGCTTTTTCTGCAGTTTTGGAAAAATCTCACACTCTGAGATCCAATTAAGGCCTCTAGCATCTCAATGGACTTCTCACAGGTTCCTGTCTCCATATTTTTGCACAAGCCATTCATGCTCTTTACCCCATCCCCCACCATAGTTCTTATTTCCCCTCAAAACCTTTCAACACTCACCTTTTCTGAAAGCACTTTCCAGACCATGACTTTAAATAACTCTGTTTGCTCCATTATTCAGGAAATCCACCCCACACATCTTGATGCTACATTTAATTTCTTTACATTGTAAAATATACACATTCTCGTATGTTTACTTGTCTAACCACTCTATAATGGCTTTTAGGAAAGTGACTACATCTGCCAGCCCCTTTGTATCCTCCATCCAGAACCTACCTCCCCACCACACCCCACCCAACTCAGAGACTTCATAGTACAGTGTGGTGTGCTCAGTAGGCATCAACTTTGAGAGCACATCCTGAGCAACAAAAGAGTTCTTTGAAGCTGAAATCCCATAAGATCCGTGGAATGTGGATTTTCACCTCTCTTTGGCTCCAGCTCCTTTTCTCCAGCATGTATAGAGCTCCTAGAACAGTACCCATCAAGAGAGAAGCACTTTGAATACCTCTATGCTGTCCTCACTGTGTCTGGTTTCTGTTAGTGATGATTAGAACACAGGTTATTTATTTAAATTTTTAAAAACCCACTATTTATTTATTTATTTATTTATTTATTTATTTATTTATTTATTTATTTTTACATGGTGCTGAGGATCCAACCCAGTTCATTACACATGCAAGGCAAGCACTCTACCACTGAGCTATAGCCTCAGCCCCAGAACACAGGTTATTAACATGACCAAGCTGTTAATAATGTGGGGTTGGGCACCATGAACAATAAAACACAATGAAACAAGAAAACAAAGCCTTAATTTTATTCAGGCTTAATTTTTAAGAACCGGATCTTCCGGATTCTCTTTTACTCCTCTTTATATCTTTCTGACTTCTAGCTAACAATGCTAGAGGCACCCCACCCCTAATTCTATTTTACACACCTAATTTTCTTCCTCCAAATGTTATATAGTGCTCTCTAGAGCTTATATCATGTGACCTTCTGTGGGAGATGCCCTGCTTGTCTGTGCTGCCAGATGGACAAAGGCATACCTTCCTCTCCAGGTCCCAGCCTGGTAAAAATCACAGCACACAAGGATTCTGAGCTGACTCTCTCTTTGGAAATGAGTTGTGCCTCCCCCAAATACATCTGGGCTGCTTCTACCTGCATGCAATAGGCTTTGACTCTCAGTAACTGCTACTGCAGGCTGTTCATCCACCCTCATAGATGCAAATGAAAATAGAGCTCAACATCAAGTCTGAGAAGCAAGTCCAAGTGGTTTGATTTGCATGGAGAGCTTTTGTCTCAGAGTAAAGGCAGCCAAATTCCCTGGACTCCGGAAATAGGCCTCGTAGGACCTGGGGACTCTGGGCCCAACCAGGTGGGCGTGATTTGAATGTTCACTGCCACAGCTGCTGCGCCCAGCCCTGGTCACTGCCATCAGTCTTGCTCCATTTTACTGCCTCAGAATCCCCTTGTGCATGTTAGTGGTTAATACAGCAGCCAGGAGACGCCAGACAGCTCTCGGCACCTGGTTCAAATTTAAGGCTCATTTACACATGATGTCACACACGCATTGTCAGCTCGAGGGAGGTCAGGATGGTTCATTTTGGGAAGGTTCACATTGTTGAGTCTTTACAACACTCGCTGCTATTAATGCCTTAACCATCTGACTTGGATTTCAGTTTTCTGGCATGAGGTAATCCCAGGCACTAGATTTATATGCTGAATGGGAAGCCAGCAATGGTGGCTAATCATGCTGGTTTGCAGATCTGCACCTCTGGAGCCTTGGGATGGAATTAGAGGGCCACATGGCATGTAGCAAATCATAGGGGTTTTGAGCAGGAGGGGAATTAGCCAGACCTGGAAACAGAGGCCACAGAAAGGGTGTTGCCTGAGCCAGGAAGCTTGATTGAAGAATAGAAACCAAAGTAATAGAAACAAGGGTCTGGGCCTAGAGACCATAGGAATTTTTCTAGTTTGTCTGGTGTTTGGGGGTCA
Source organism: Marmota marmota marmota (assembly GCF_001458135.2). Taxonomy (NCBI): domain Eukaryota; kingdom Metazoa; phylum Chordata; class Mammalia; order Rodentia; family Sciuridae; genus Marmota; species Marmota marmota. Next base: position 791,756 of record NW_025999900.1, read on the forward strand.
TTACTTGACCCATCCTTTGACCCATTACCTGTGGAAATCCCAAACCCATCTTCCCAGGCCCAATTTGAGTCTTATGCTCCAGGAAGCCTTTCCTGACCACCCAGCCCACAGAAATTTCTCTCCTGGATCCTTAAGTGCTTTCGTCAATAAAATAAGCAAAGTAACAGTTACTAAGTACTTCATTTCTATTACTAGTTCATTTTCCCCTCACGACAATCTCCTGTGGAAAACATTATTATTTCCATCTTATAGATGATGAAACAGATTCAGAGAAGCTAAATAAATATCCAGTGTCTGAGCTAGTAAGAGTCAGAATAGAAGTTTAATACCAAGACCCATGTTCTGAACTATTGGGATGGGCTCTGTACTCCTTAGTGGTCCTATGTTTTCTGTAGTATTTAAGAACAGGGAGAAAGTCTTTGTCTCAGGGAAATTCCACAGAGGTGTCCACAGTAGTGCTAACAACTCATGTTATATGTAGTCTCTAGTACCTGGCTGTCATAACTGTAGGCAGTGACCATCACCTCTGCCTGGCCTCCGGCACAGTGCCCTTGTGGGCCGTCACTAGATGGATGGATGGATATCAACATCCTCAGCCTCACCTATGTAGTTTCCCCAACTAAAACATTGAAGCATTTTAATTTTTTGGATAATCACCCTATTGCCTTCTACTGTCCTCTGTCACATGGCTAAAGAAATAACACTGCCCAATAAGAGTCTCCTTTCCTTACAGAGAATTCAGAGAAAGGCATTTAGTCCTGCTGACTGCTTTGATTTTGCTTTCAAATTTGGACCAAAACCTATTACCATGTTTGGTCTCCCAGATGGGCTTTCTTCATCTGTGAGTCTCTGTATCAGTCAAGCTACAATGAGGTGACACTGGGACTACCTTGAAGGGGCACCTGAGTGATTAAAGACTAGAAACCAAAGTAATAGAAACAAGAGTCCAGGAAAAGTTTCTGGGAGTGAGAACATCTCTACAAGGGTAATTAAGAGTTGGCCAAGATCCAGGTGCTGTGGCGCATACCTATAATCCTAGCAATTTGGGAGGCTGAGGCAGGAGGATCTCAAGTTCAAGATCAGCTTCAGGAATTTAGTGAGACCCTGTCTCAAAAAATAAAAAGACCTGGGGATGTAGCTCAGTAGTAAAGCACTCCTGAGTCCAATCCCCAGAACCAAAAAACAACAAAAAAAGAGAGTTGGCCAATAGAAAGGAGAAGGGTATAGCAAGGCCTAGAGGTGTGATTATATGCACCTGGGACAAACCTGGACTTGATGAATAGAAAGGGGCCTGATGAGACAGAAGATCATGCCTGACCCTTCTCTGCTATCTATTGGAGCAAAGTGGAAGACTCTTGGCCCCAACCCTCAAGATGATATCTCCAAAGACTATCAGGAGATGCCATAAATAATGTTTCCTTAATGTCCTCTCATTTTTGAACATAGCCAGGAATCACTGACAAACTGGACAATTAGGTGTCCCTCATGAAATACAGACACTTCAGAGCAGAATTTATTTAATGTTCAGTTTGTGAACCATGCTGAACATCTGGCACTCTCCCCTACCCCTGCCAAGCCTGGAGGCTGACATAAGTGGATTGTGGCCGGGTTCCCTTGCTTCTGGCATCCTATTGGTTTCAGTCAGAGAAGGATACTGGTGGGAGCTAAGAGTGGGGAGAAAAATGAAGTCAGGCTGTTTATTGCCCCTGTCCCTCCCTGACAGACCACTGTGAGTTGACTGCATTCATCCGCCAATGCACAGCTCCTTCCAAGTGGCTTTCACCATGTAACCATCCTCACTGGGTTCTGGCTTCTGGTAATCTCCACTTCCTCTTGCCCCTTGAGTCATAGGGCATTAATAGTCTCCTCATTGTTACAAGCTGTTATGGGATGAATTGTGCCCCTCCCTCCATAATTCATATGTTGAAGTCCTAGCCCCAGTACTTCATAATGCAACTGCATTTGAAGATAGGGTCTTTAAATAAGTAATTAAGTTATAATGAGCTCTTATTTTTTCCTTCTAAGAAGAGGAAGAAGCACATATGTGATGGAGGTACATGCACAGAGGAAGGCACATGTGAGGATACACTGATGGTCATCTGCAAACTGTTTTCCAGAGTGGTTGCACCAATTTGCAGTCCCACCAGCAATGTTTGAATGTCTTTTCCCCCACATCCTTGCCAACACTCCTTTCCTATTTTTATTTCCTTCTCTTGCCTAATTGCTCTGCCTAGAATTTCTAGTACTGTATTAAATAGGAGTGGTACAAGTGAACATCATTGTCTTGTTCTAGATTTTACAGGAAATGCTATCAGTTTTTCTCCATTTACTATGAGGTTGGCTTTCAATTTTTTGTAAGAAGCCTTTATAATATTGAGATAGGTTCCTTCTATCCCTAGTTTCTTCAATGTTTTTATCATGAATGGGTGCTGAATTTTGGAAAAGGTTTTCTCTGCATCTATTGAGATGACTAAGTGTCCTTAATTCTATTTATGTGATGAATTATGTATATTGACTGCATATGTTAAACCATTCTTGCATCTCTGAGCTAAAACCAATTTGGTCATGATGTACATTCTTTTTAATATTTTGTTGAATGTAATTTTCTAATGTTAAGAATTTTTGCATCAAAATTCTTCAGGGTTATTGATTTGTAGTTTTCCTTGCTTGATATGTCCTTATCTGGTTTTGGTGTAAGTGTGATACTGTATTCATAGAATGAATGTGGAAGTGTTACATCCCTTTCTATTTCTTTGAGGAGCATTTGGATTAGCTCATTTTTGAAGGTCTGGGAGAATTTAGCTGAGAGTCCATCTGATTCTGGGCTTTTCTGTGTTGGAAGGCTTTTTACCACTGCTTATATTTCATTGATAGTTATTGGTCTGTTTATATTTTCTATGTCCTATTGATTCAATTTTAGCAGGTCATATATGTCTAGAAATGTAGCCATTTCTTCTATGTTTTCTACTTTATTGGAGTATAAGTTTCTAAAACAGTCTCTAATGATCCTCTGGATTTCTGTGATGTCTGTGGTGATGGCTACTTTTCCATCTCTAATTTTATTAATTTGGGTCTTCTATTTGTTAGTTTGGCTAAGGGTTTATCAATCTTGCTTATCTTTTCAAAGAACCACCTTTTCATTTATTTGATTCTTTGTATTTTTTTATACTCAATTTCACTGATTTTTGGCTCTGAACTTAATTATTTTCTTCCTTCTACTGGTTTTTGAATTGGCTTGTTCTCATTTTACAGGGGCCTTGAAATGCATCAATAGGTTTTTTTATTTGGAATCTTTCTGATTTTTGTACACAGGCACTCATAGCTATAAACTTTCCTCTTAGAACTACCTTCATAGTGTCCCAGAGATTCTGATATTGTTGTATCACTATTTTGTTTGCTCCTAAGAGTTTTTTAATTTCTCCCCTGATTTCCTCTATCACTCATTCATCAATCAGAAGTATACTATTCAAACTCCATGTATTTATACAGTTTCTGAAGAGGTTTTTAGTGTTGATTTCTAATTTTATTCTATTATGATCTATTTTGGAGAAGATTTCACAAGCAGATGAGAAGAAAGTGTATTTGGCTGTTGTTGGATGAAATATTCTGTGGATGTCTGCTAAGTCCATTTGATTTATACTATTTTTCAAATCCAAAAAGTCTTTACTGTGTTTATATCTAGATGACCTACCTATTGATGAGAGAGGTATGTTGTACATTATTATTGTACTGGGGTCCATCTGAGACTTTGAGTAGTATCTGTTTTATGTAATTAGATGCACCAACATTTGGGGCATAAATATCTACTATCATTATATCTTCTTGTTGGAGTACTCCCTTTACCAATATGAAGTAACCTTCTTTTTCTCTTCTGATTAATTTCGGCTTGAAGTCTGCTTTGTCAGATATGAGAAGAGTATGTACTTCTTCTTGTTTTCAGGCTCTGTCTTCATGGTTTATCAGTTTCCAACCTTTCACTTTCAGCCTGTGGCTATCTTTGCACGTGAGGTAAATCTCTTGCAAACAACATACAGCTGGGTATTGTTTTTTAAATCTATTCTTCTAGACTATGTCTGACATACAGAACAAGGATAGAATTTTAAAAGCCTATGTCTAACACAGGCTTATTTGGAGAATTGAGACCACTTATATTCAATGTTATTATAAATAGATGGTTATTAATTCCTGCCATTTTATTTCTAATGTTTAATATAGTCCTTTTTCTCATTGCTTAGCTACTCTTCAAATGAGATTTGCTCATTTTTGAGGCCTGGGATTTGTTTTTGATTTCTACTCTCTGAAGTATTTCTTCAAGTATTTTCTCTAGTGCTGACTTAATAGTCATGAGTTCTTTTAGTTTCTGCTTATCTTGGAAGGTTTTTGTTACTTCTTCAGTTCTGAAAGATATCTTTACTAGATATAGAAATGTTGGTTGACAGTTATTTTCTTGCAGGGCTTGAAACACATCATTCCAATCTCTCCTGGATTTTAGAGTTTGTGCTGACAAATCAGAAATAATTCTGATTGGCTTGCCTCTAAATGTGACCTGATGCTTTTCTTTTGAGGCTTTTATAATTTATCATGAAGAGGTTTTGATCTTGTCTGTTTGAGGTTTTGAATGCCTCCTTTATCTGGATGTTCTTCTCATTGTCAAGGTTTAGAAAGTTTTTTTGTTATTATCTCCTAAAAAGAGATTATCCATGACGTTAGCCTGTATCTCACAACCCTCTTCAATTCCAATGATTCTTAAATTTGGTCTCCTAATGTCTCAGTATTCTTGTATATTCTGATCATGGCTACTTGTTTGCTTTAATACTGTCTGAATGTTTAAGGCTGGTCACTTTGTCTTTCAGCTCTGAGATCTTTTCTACTGTATTAGATTTTCAACTGGAAATTTTATTTGATTTTTTTGTGCCTTTAATTTCCAAGATTTCTGTTTTGTTCTTTTTCAATATTTCTATCTTCTTGTTGAATTTCTCATTCATATTCTGTACTGACTTATTTTAATTCATTTAGTTGTATTTTTGGGTTTCTTGAAATTCTTTGATCAATTTTATAATTATTCTTTTGAATTCTTTATCTGGTATTTTATCCACTTCAGTGATCATTCAGTCAGTTGCTGGTGAACTATGAACTTTAGGAGGTATTTTGTTACCTTGTTTTTCATATTTCTTATATTCCTGTGTTGGGTTTTATGCATCTGTTGAGATGGATTTCTCTTTTTAGGGCACAGCCTTCTCTTGCTAAAGTGTCCTAGAGTAATCTAGGCTAAGACACTTCATATCCATGGCCTTTATGCTAATTCTATTTTGGCTACAGGAGTGTAAGTCCCTGTAGGGGACCTGAAGTCTCTCCCCCTCCAGCTGATCCTGCTTAAGACTGGTTGTTAGTTTTGGGGTTTTGTCTCTTCTATTCTTTGTATTAGAGTATCATGAAATTTGAGTGTGATTAGTTTGTATGTGAATTCAGATGAGCTGTCTCTTGACCAGATTTAGTTCAGCAGTAGAGTCTCTACCCTGTGAACTTGTAGTATCCCTGTAGTTTCCAGTCCCTCACAGAAAAAGGGGAAACAAATAATAACAAAAACCAAAGAAATAATATACAGCATTAAAATAAATACTTAGTGCCTACTATATGACATCTGTAGCCATAATTACCCCAAACAGGAATGGTGGGGTCAGCAAGTGCCAATAGAAAAAACAATAAATAGCTGTGAACTATATCTGGCACTAAAGTAAACAGTAGGTAGCTGTCAACAAGGCGATCTATGGTAGTGCAACAACATGAATAGTGGGTGCAGGAGTTACATAAACCAAATAGTTCTAAAAGATTGTAAAACTGCAGTTCATTAAGAGAAAAAAATGCAAAAGGAAAGTAAAAGACAATCTAGAATATTCAAAATATGAACAGAGAGAATGCAGAAGAGATGTAACAAGTGATCACTATAAAGAAGGAGGAGGAAACAAAAAAAAGTAAAGGGAGAGCAAAAACAAGAAATTGACTATTGATGGGAGAAGAAAGGAGAGAAAGAAACAAGCAAACAAAATCAAAACTGAACCCAAATAAACCAAAAAACCCTAACCCTCAAAGACAAGGAACAATAAATACCATTAAAAATATTAAAAATGAGAAAAACAAAGTATGATATGCATAATTATCCATGAACCAATCAGAATAGGAAAAGCATCCAAACAAACAAAAACAGGAAAAAGAAAAAAAGATTCTTAATGAAAAATGAAATAATTATCTCCACTGAGGCAGTCAAAATTGTTGATGAGAGGATGTGGGACTAGGAAAGATAGTAGAATTAAACAGACATTATTACTATGTGTATATATGTGACTACATGACCAATATGATTCTGCAACATGTACACTCAGAAAAATGAGAAATTATAACCCATCTACGTATGATATATCAAAGTACAAAAATGCATTCTACTTTCATGCATAACTAATTAAAACAAATTTTAAAATTTTTTTAAAAAACTGTTGATGGGGTGGATGGTCACTGCTTCTGCCTGACTATCCTTCCATTTCTTCTTCAGCTCTGTACCAAGAGAAAAAGAGAGAACCAGAGCAAGTGAGCAAGGAGTGGGAGTTATGAACCCTTCCTATTTTTGTGTTGCTCATCAAGCTGGCAGCTGGAGTGGCCTAAACCCCAAGAATTCTCTCTAACCCCAAGAATCCTTGCAAACCATAGGGAAGCTTGTTGAAGTAGCTTTCAACTACTCTTCTCACCATTATAAAGTAGGACGGAATGGGAAGTAGTCAATCATTATTTCATCTGGAAAAACCAGATTGATGCAAACTCCTAGGGTGGGGTGCTTAGAATTCTAAGAGAGACGTTCTAGCAGCTGGGGCTTAGGTCTAATCAAGCTTTACGGACATTGTTGGGTGGTATCTGCACTGGAGAGATCAGATCAACACACTCCAATGTTCAGGCAGATGCCAATCTCTGCTGGGAGTCTGGATTTCAGGAGCCTCCTAAGAACTGTACTTGTGGGGCAGGGGAGCCAACCCTCTGCAGGCCTCTACAGGTCTCACATACTCTACTGCCCATGAATACTGCTTCCCGGGCTTAGTCCCTGAGCATATTCACACCCACCTGCTCAGTTTTCTGACCCTCTTCAGCTGGTCACATGAGCTGCCAGACTCAGAGTGGATTTGCTCTCCCCTCTGCATTTCTGATTTGAATTCCCCTGAATTCTGTCTTGTCTGTGCCCATTTCACTCCCATTCTGCTAGGTACACCCTAGGCTCTGTAGTAGGTGCTTTCTGGGACAGTTTGGCAATGTTTACTGTGATCCGCTGGGCTCCCACAGCCACAAGCTGCAGCGTGGCTTCCTCAAGATGGTTCCCGTCTCAGCTCTCTGTTAGCCAGTTGAGAAACAGAACAGTTTTCAACAGTGGCTTGCTATGCAGCCTCTGGATCAGCTAAGTTGAGGCTGCTTCTCTGACTTACAGGTTTTTCCATACCAAAAGTGTCAGTTGCATTTTTCTCTCTGCATTATTCTTCCCCTTTGTGGTGAATCAGTACCAGTGCCACTACTACAACCAGCTTGATCCCAATATACTCTGTCTCGTTTTCTGTTCAATTCACCCAAATTTCTGAGTCTCTAAGAGACTCTGACTGCCTGATACTGAATTTCAGTGATTCCTTCTTTCACTCTTCTCACGGAGAATCAGTATTCTTGCAGCTTGAATCCCAAGTCATAGACCAACTGGAAATGCAACCATTCTCTAATCTACCATCTTTAATCATAGATGTCTGTGGCATTTTATTCCAGCAACACTAACAAACTAATACACTTGGGTACTTCTCTATCCCTTGGTGATTTCTTTAAACCTTGCTTGTTACTTTATATAAGTTCTTTTATTTAACTTTTTTTTTTAAATGTCATGTTAGTCAGCTTTCCATCACTGTAACAAAATGCATGTGATAATCAACTTAAAAGGAGAAAATATTTATTTTGGCTCATGGTTTCAGAGATTTAGTCTGTGGCTGATTGGCTCCATTGCTTTTTTGGTGAGGCAGTGTCTCTTGGCAAGAAGTGTATGACAGAGTAAAGCTGCTTGTCCCATAATAGCCAGGAAACAGAGGGTGAGAGGAGGGGCCAGGGTCCCAATATCTTTGAGAACACACCTCCATTGGCCTAGCTTCCTTTTACTAGGCCCCACCTCATCATGGTTCCACCACCTCCCAGTAGTGCCACCAGCTGAAGACCAAGCCTTTAACACATGGGACTTTGGGGATACTCTAGATCCAAACTAAAATAGTTCTCATCTGTTATTGGAACCCTGGCTGATATATAAACTTAGACTCTAACAGGAGGGCTTAAGGATAAAAGCAAGGAAAACATCACTGGAGGTCTCTAACCATCATGGAAGCCCTGGATACCCTAGTGCTACTCCAGAGCATTTATAAGATCTGAGTAACTTGGTATTAGTTATTCACTCTGAGCTTCAATTTTCTCCCTGTAAAGCATAGATGCCTCTCTGGGGTATTTTTAAGATGATATGTTGAATGCACATGTGAATTGAGGAAACCCAACAAGGGAACAAAATGCTCTTCTATAGCAACATCTATTTGGAGTTTCACTGGTAACTATGTAGAGAGCACTGAAGTCTTTGAAGGCATGAGAATGGTGGTATCTACTATGAAAGACAGCCCTGAGTATATATAGTAGACACTCTGCTATGTGATGAGGTTCTCTAACCCCAAGAATCCTTGAAAACCATAGGGAGCAGAGATAAATATCCTTTTTATCAATCTACTATCATTATCCCTTTATATAAAGTCAGTCAATCAACTTTCACTTCACACCCATCTGCCATATAAGCCTTATACATACTAGGTGAGTGTGTGCATTTATTTGCCTTATCTCTCCTTTTTGTTAGGAGGTAAAAATCAAATGAACCAGCTGGAAGCCAGAGCACCTCAGACACCTAAACAGGTACAGTGTAAAGTAGAAATAGATTGTGTCTTCCGGCTTCTATTTCCTATTTCCAGGAAGTGAAGCTTCTCAACCATGTTATCTTCACCTGCACAAGCTAAAACACAATCCTCACCATCCTCTAGCTGCAAAGAGGGAGATCCTGACATTGCACATGGGATTCTTCTAGAAAGGGGACAGTTCCTTCTAGGTTGCAATTGTTTAGGTCAGACAGCACTGGAGACTGAAGCAAGGCCTGAAAATTGAGAAGGCCCTCTTGCCTTCTCATGTCTTGTCTACCCACCCTTTCTGGAGTGGGCTGAGGCATCCAGGCTTCTTCCTCAATTGGTTCTCTAGGACCCCACAAAGTACAGCTGTCCCTTGGAAGAATGGTACCTCAAGGGTGATAGAAATACTTTCTTATTAGAATATTATTATCTCTATTCATCCTGTGTCACTAAAGGCATTCTTGTGGATGAGAAAAAGAATATTGAGAAGTGAAATGACCCTGTGATTTAATCAGACAAAAGAGGAATAAAATCTCAGGATATAAATTGAGCCTGGTGGCACATGCCTATAATCCCAGAGGCTTGGAAGTCTGATACAGGAGGATCACAAATTTGAGGCCAGCCTTGACAAATTCATGAGAACCTGTCTCAAAATAAAAAATAAAGAAGCTGGGGATGTAGCTTTGGAAGTTATAGCACCCTGGGTTCACTCTCCAATATGGGGTTAAAAAGAAACTTCAGGATATAAAGATTGAGAAAGAATATACTTTCACTCGAAAACAATGATGATAATAATAAAACTCTAGAAAAACTGCAAATCTACTACCTTTTAAAATTCATCAGAGAGCTGATCTCACAGGGCAGGCAAAACTTGAAATCTAAGAATTGATGTGAGCTATGGAGAAGACACACTTGAGCCCTGCTTAGCTGGGGGGCTCAATAGAATTCAGCTGAAGTAGGAAAAGAATCTGTGGAGAATGAATGTGGGCTGTGAGAGAGTGGAGCTCCTGGGGACTACAGATGGATGTTCTCCATGGACCCCACCAGGCACTATCAGAAAAGAATGGCCAGAATCCTGAGGCAGAACACTCTTCATAGTGCAAATCTGCAGAATGGCATGAACCCCACTTTCTCTTTCCCTTCTCCTTCCCGGAACAAAAGCCTTAATCTACAGAGGAAAGGGTGAAACACTCTTCCCCGTAAGCTACTGGTGAACATAGGGAAGGAAGGAAACAAAAAATAAAAGCTAAGAATGTATTGACAGTCATCATCTACAAGAATCTTCTTATAAAGGAATGTTCTTCAAGCAGGAGAAATGAGACACAAGATCGAAATGCACATCTAAACAAAGCGATGAAGAACACTGCAAATTGAATAAATGAAGGTAAACTAAAATACAGTTAAAATTCATAAATTAATCTAAAAGATAAATGACTGTCAAGAGTAAAAATAGTAGTAGTGTGTCTGCAGGAAATGTAAAAATAAAATATAACAATAGTACAAAGACTAGGAGGGAGAAGTAAATATTATGAGATCCTTCCATTACAAGTGAGCAGTATATTATTTGAAGGTGGACTCTGATCAATTAAAGTTATATATTATCAGCCCTAGAACAGCTACAACAAATAATTTAAAGATATCTGAATCAAATAGGGGAAGTGAAATGTAATCATAAAAAAGCAAAGTATAAATGGAACAAAAAATTATCAAGCTTATAGATTTTAATTGACCAGATCAGTAAGCACATAAAATATGATCTAAGCACATGAATTAGAAGACAAGGAGTATTAAACTGTCTAAAAAGTGAAGACCACTATTTATACTGTCTACAAGAAATCCAGTTTAAATATAAAGGTAATGATAAGCTTAAAAAAAAGAGTGAAAGGGCTAGGGTTGTGGCTCAGTGGTAGAGAAATTGCCTAGCATATGTGAGGCTCTGGGTTCAATTCTCAGCACCACATAAAAATAAATAAATAAAATAAAGGTTCATCAATGTCTAAAAAAATTTTTCAAAAAAGAATGAAAAAAGATTTCATGCAAGTAATAATCCAACAAATAATAACAAACAAAATGTGTGCAGTCTGAGTTGAAAATATCAGCAAAATAACTCATTTGCAGCCATCATTCCACTTAAAAATTAAGGTCACAGAACTAGATAGGTCTGTGTGAGGTGAGAGTGAATGAGTGGTTGAGTGTGTAAGAATGGAGAAAGATTTTGTTAATGACAGAGGAGCTGGAAGAGGAATTATTGGATATGGAAGTAAGAGCACATGGGTAACTGGGAATAAGGACTCTCAGTCTCCTGGTAGAGAGGGAGAGAGGCCAGAGTAGGAGCCCCACTGTTACTGTTGTTGTCACACTTCCACCTGGCAGCCAGAGGAAAGTGGGGTCAGGCTAGATAAGGCTCCTAGAACAACTGGGCATGTCAGGGCAGCCAGAATGATCTAGAGTTTGTGGTCTAGCAAAAAACTCTCCAAGAGGAACTAGCAATTTGTACACTTATTGATTTGTACTCCTATGTCCCTTGCAGATCTGAATTTCTTGAAACCAAATGGAGTAACCATCAACAATTTCAAGAGTAATTTTCCAGTAGGGGAAAAAAAATTCTGAGAAATGGGAAAAAAAAAAAAAAAAGAATGTCTTGATATTTTCCACAGACTGCTTTAGGAAGAGAAAGAATGAAATGATGCAATTCAATAAAAACCATGATCCTTGGTTGACCCAGGACATTTCACAGACCAGGAACATAGAAGGCACAGACACCCACATGCAGGCCTCCGTTTTGATTTTTTTTAAATGCAGCATTTTTTTGTAAATGAATATTTAATTTTCAACCAACTCCAGCACCTCATTAGGAGGGGCCTGCTCTTTGCCAAACTCTTCCAAAGGAACCTGCTGGGCTTGAGTGTAGGTGTCAGCAAACATTTCCCAGTGTGTTCTAACAGGGAAATATTTATTTTGTAACACTCCTCCCCAACCAAAAATGCAATTATGTGACATGTTTTATATGGCCAAGGGGATTTGGACTAAGATTTTGTATTCATAATGTACCCTAATATTGAGAAACACAGTTATAATAGTGTTTTCTCTTTGGCACAGACAGGGTGCTGCATCCTGGGAGAATGGTACTTCATGGGAATTTCTCTTTAGCCCTGAGAAAAAAGATAGTTTGGAAATACGTAAGAGTGTATTTGGTTTGGGATGTTGAATCCTTGAAAGACTTCAAAAGAGGCAAAAGGGTGTGTGAAATAATCATTAGTTATTGAAAATTTATTTCATAATGGCCTACAAAAACATACATATTTCATTTCTAAAGCTGCCTGTTTTTCTACAGCTATTTTTTAAAATAAGAAAGACTTTCCACAAAGTCATTTTCTGCTTTTGGTGGGATAACATTTACAGCAAGGTATGAAGGACCTTTGCCAGAATAATTACCATTTAAGGCAATGATCTCCAAGATTTTCCTTGGAGCTGAAGATCGTGCTGCTGCCCGGGCTCTGTGGATGAACACCACACACATCCAGCAGCCCTGGGAAAGCTGGCCGCCCTGCTGGGCACTGCTGCAGCATTAATATAAATCACATGTTCTGCAGGGTGAAATGTTATTATCTGCTAAGTGAAGGCTTTGTCAAGAGAAGCCAGAGGAATGGCAACAACAATCTGAACCAAAACTCATGACGGGTTCCCAACACTTTTAATCTTCTCCTTTTATACATTTAGAATATATATATTCCTTCAGGGAGCACATCCAGGACCTGGGTGCCAGTACTCAGTGTCTCCAGCCCAGAGCTATAGAGAGCTTACGAATAAAGGAGTTATTCCTATGGCTGTCGCATCTGGAACATGTAGCAATTGAGTGATTTTAAACCACTAGAGATGTGTATGGTTGAAGGCAGAAGTTAGGTCAGTGTTAATAAAAGAGATCAGTCAAAAAGACCTACACATTAATTAGTGTCCAATTAATTAGTGTCTGTTAGGAAGGATCAGCACACATCACTGAAAATAAGAACTTTTATTAGAAGATAATTGTTTTTGTATAATAGTGATGCCAAGAAAGTGGTCAGAAGGGGATAATTTGTGCATATGAATAAAAGTCAAATTCATCATCTGATAAACAAACTCAGTAGGAAATATGGAAACGTAAGTTTAAACTTTTATGTATTGATTTGCGGTCCATTCAGCATAACATTTTGTTTGAGGCATGATTGGTAGAGGCATATCTGCCACTACCAATCTTGATGTCAGCATCATTAGTTTAGGAAACTACTACTTTCCCCCTATATCCTATTTTTTTCTTAATAATTCATTATTACTGAAGGGCGCAGTGTAATGCCTATAATCCCAGTGGCTCGGGAGGCTGAGACAGTAGAATTGCGAGTTCAAAGCCAACCTCGCCAACAGTGAGGTGCTAAGCAACTCAATGAGACCCTGTCTCTAAATAAAATATAAAATAGGGCTGGGGATATGGCTCAGTAGTTGGGGGCTCCCTGAGTTCAATTCCTGGTACCCCCCCCAAAAAAAAAAATTATTATGATTTCATCATCCATCCATCCCCAAACCAATCACTAGCTTTCATTCTCTCTGTGGAAAAAGGAATCCTCCTTTTCATACTCTTACCCAATGTGTAAAGAGTAATATTTCCTCTTACTTGTGCAAATGTACCTTAATCTTCAAGGTAGAAAGGAAAAATATTTGGGAATTTGGAACCAACTTTTCATGTTCATCTTTTTTTGTACTTTTCACTACTTTATAGCTTTTTGTTTCTTTCTTCCTTCATCTTTCCAGGAAAAAGACCTCTTTCTTTTCTTTTTCTTTTCTTTTTGGCTGTCCAGAGGAGCCATTTCATTTTCTTGACCATATTATTGCATTTCTATGGACCTTCTCCAGTTCTATTTTGCCTTCCAAGCAAGGGCATATTTTTGAAAAGTAGTTATTTGGGAGAATAACCTCAACATGTTTGGTTTATTACTTTTCTTCCTTCATCAAACACCAGTTTGCTGGGCTCAGAACTGTTGGAAAAGCCAAAAGTTAGTTAAGTGAGTAAATAGTTCAGTTTAAAAATAGAAGTGTTGAAATAGGCATAATGTACTAATTTGCTAATCCTTTTGGGACACACACACACATATAAATAATTTAGTACATGCCCACATAACCTCAGAACATCCAAGGTGGTGATAGAATTATGTCCCCACCCATAATAGCCAGTTGTTGATTAATAAATTATGAGTATATTGACACATATCTATATAATTTCCCCAAATAACTGTGGAGTATGCAAGTGAATGATGGGATCCCACAGCTGAAGAACTAGAGAAGTTTCCCAAGCATCATCTAGACCAGCCCCATATTCCTAAATTTAGCAACACCTCAACTATCCAAATCAAGCTGTATCTTTCCTATAAACACAAAGTTCTTTCATTGGGCATTGACTGTGGCGAGCATGGTGTCAGACCCCAGAAGTAGAAAGATAACTAGTAACAGGTCCCAGCTCTGAAAATAGGGAGAACCTTGATGGATGAGGCATTGGTAGTGGAGTATCTGTAACCTGTATAGAAGAGGGCCAGGCACAATGAGCTTTGTGTAAGTTTATTATTATTCCAGAGTTTCTACCTCTTGACTTTTATGTTTTCATAATCAGAAGCAAATGGCATATTTGAAAATATCCAATGAGCCAGGCTCTGTGGCACACACCCGAGGCAGGAAGATTACAAGTTCAAAGCCAGACTTCAGCAACTTAGCAAGTCTCTAAGCAACTCAATGAGACTTTGTCTCTAAATAAAAAATAAAAAGGGCTGGGGATGTGGCTCAGTGGTAAAGCATCTCTGGGTTCAATCCCCAGAAGCAAAAAAAATAAATAAATACATTAAAATACCTAATGAGCAGTGCTATTCTGGATGAATGAATAAAGTAATGCAGGGGCACAGAAGCAGGAGTGACTGGGCCTGCCTGGGCAAGGAGAAACAGGCGTCAGAAAGAAGTTTAATTTGGCCTCAAAAGATAGAGAAGGTGGGGGAACAACAAGTACTAACTAGACCCTTCCTGCTTCATTTTGAGGCAATTTCCCTTGTTCAGGACTTTGGAGAGACAGAGAACACTGATAAGAGATGCCCTGGTAATAACCCATGTCTTTTGAAGGGTGGTAAATCATCCATAATAAAACATCCTTTCCATACTATAATCTGCCCAGTTCTCCTTCTCTCTCCTTGGGGGATTTCTTTTCATCCTTTTTTCCTCTTTAGTGAAGAGGAGAGAGGGGGAGTCATGGCGAAATGGTGATCATGACGGGACTTCGCCTGACTCCTAGTTTAGTCTTTTCTCCAGACATTCAGTGGGTTGCCTCTCCCTGTTCTCATTGAACTTGGGCTTCTGCTTGCAAGTTCATTTTCACTGAACTGTGGTGGATTAAACATGCAGTGTCTGCATCCTAAAACCCAGGTTTTCTGAGAATAACATTTTAGTACAGAGGTTTCTAAACCAGTAAAATATCTACAAATTTTGGTAAAAACATTAAGTTAAGACCTGTATTTGACTATGCCCAAGCCTAGACAAATTGCTTTTTATTTTGTTAAGTGAAAATATTAAAAACAAATTCCCATTTAATATTTCCAATACTTCCTAAAAGAAAGTACATTTTAACAGCAACAATAAAACAATTAAAAGGATAGAATTAAAGAACAAAAGATAGTGCTTGGAATGAAGTACAATTGGTTTATGAAAAATCCACTACTTTAATTTGGCTGCTGACCTGTGATGGTCATTTGTGAAGCACAGCATTAAGGGATGCATGACTGATGTCAGCAAATGAGGCACCAGCAGGGACCCAGATTGTGAAAGGAAACAAATAGGTTTTGTTCTCTTTGCTGCTTCTGCCTTCATTTCGGCTATTGGATCTCTGCTTGCCTCCCTAGCTTGGCTTTATCACCCTCTAGCTCACCATACAGGGCCCTGGCCCACACCATCATATTCAGGAGTTGATCTCAGTGAGCTGGTTGTTAATTAAGGTTATATCACATCTCCTTAGTCAGTCGTCCTCACTGTTTCAAAACATCAAGTGAAAACCCAGGCTTGACCATGGCCCAAGCCTGGAAGAACACATTAGTCCTGAACACCTGTTTAGCTTTAGAAACTTCAGCTGCATTAGGTGAGACTAACGTGTTTAAAATATTAAATTCTCCTGCAAGTGCTTTTCTGAAGGTTAACTGGAATTTCAAGGCAATGTGGGACACATTGAGTGTCAGTCCCCTGGATTAACCACAGCAGGTCCCAGCCCACTATATAAAGAGTCAAAGTTCGAGCATTAGGGTATGAAATATGCAAAACATGCATTTCTATTTTTGGTCACATTCTGCAGCTCTGCAGTGTAGTTCTTAGAATAAATTGCCCTGCACAGCAGGATTCAAGGAAGCAGTGCTGAGGGCCTCACTCTTCTTGCATTGTGATGCACACAGAAAGATCATGCTGACTTGACTCCTGAATGAAAAATGAATTCCAGGTAGAACTGTGGCTCCTTACAAATTACTGGATCTTGCTCAAGAGACATGCACACAAATCTTTATTTATAGCAGCTCAACTCCCTTTCAGACTTACTCCAAATGTATTATTCTTGAAACTGAAATGAGTTACAATCAGCAGTTACGCAAACATGGAGCAATTTCGGGGCAGGCAGGGAAGGAAATGTTTGTCATCAGACTCTATAGCATTGCATCTTGCCCAATGGTAACTTAATCTTTTCATTATCTGTATTTTCACATTTGTAAAAATGCCATCTGTATCTTCAGGATAATTGTGAAGATTGTTTGACACATAGTAGGCCCTTGATAAATAGTTCTGTGTACTACTAGGGTGGGTAAGCTAGTTCCATTGGCATTTCTGGAATTCCTTTCCCTGCTGGGACAGAGTACTAGGGGTGAGAGAGCAAAGTCTGCCCGGAGGATATGGTTTCCTTCATGGTACTCCTTTCTAAAAGTGTTTCCTCCTTTCAGCATCATGCAGGGGAAAGATAAGGTGTCATCCAAGAATGACTTGAGAAAGTAGTAGCAAACAGTGGCTTCTTGGTTCTTCAAAGCCCGGAGCCCTCACCTGGCCCTTATCTACAAGGCCTGAGCTATTAGTAAGAGTTCACGTGGGTGCGTGTTCTTTCAGTTAGGCTGCAACAAATCCTTGTAGGCATGTCCTCTAACCTGGGCTGCTTTTTATGTCTCCTTGGACAGCTACACAACATGTATTGATTGGATACCTTTGGAAGCCAGGTTAGCGTAAAGCAAATAGAGACTGGATGAACTCAGGGACAGGTGAGGGGTTGATTTGATTGAATAACTCCCTTTAATGTGATGATACCCCACCTCTTGTTGACTGTCTTGAAAGAGGGGATAGAGAAGTCAATGGTCACTGACCATCTAAGTTCAAAGACAGTAATGCCAAAGAATAATCTGTTACTTCCTGTTTTTGAAGCTTTCTCTGTTGCTGGTATTGCACTTTGTAGATGGTTGGTGCTCAATTAATGGTAGCAGTCAAATGGACATGATGATACCAACCAGCTGGCTTGAAAGTACTGTACAGGGCCAGCCCCCAGCACCCTGGCTGATGGTGAGGTGAGATTCTCCCAGCTCTGACCTGGTGTGTAGCACAAGCTCTTGGCTGAACCTCAGACCCCCGACTTAGCACCTGCCAATCTCCTGCCCTCTCTAAAAAAACTTGTTTTTCTCCCTGCTGGGCCCCCCACTTCTCTGGGATTTCCTCAGTGCTGTCTATCCAACTCTTTCTGTTGCTGGAGCTGTTTGCTCAGACCCAGAAGCACTGCAAGTGGAAAAACTAGTCAGCTCTAGCCATGGCCACAAACTCTCTGCCTTCACGACAGTCTGAGGTTTTCCCTCTTATGGGGACGTAAGACTCTGAAGCCTAGCCAGCCAGGCCCCTGTTCTCTCACCAGCACAGGCCAGCTTGATGGTATCCTCCCTGGGGCAGACACCCCTGTAATTTCAAGGGCCAGAGGAATATGAAAGGAACGAAGAACAAGGCATTTTCTGCTGCATCTCAGAGCTCCTTGGCTCCAGGCTCGTGTGCCATATGCACTCAACCTGATTCAGGACACCAAATTAATTCATGCTGCCCATTTTGTTGTGCAGCTGTGGTTGCAAATATCAAATTGTGCAGTTTTTAATTCTGTGTAATGCTGCCATGAAAATGGGTTTAACTGCTTTTCAGTATGGTCATTATGACTCTCTAAACTTCCCTTCCCCATGAAACCTAGCATGAGTCATGGCTAGAGAATCTCACTCCACCCCACTGCCCCCTCTGTCCCAAGAAGCAAAAAGGCTGGCTTCCTGGGGTTTCTCTTCCTGGCAGTAAACCTCATCCTCCCTGCAGGACTGTTACAACTGATCCAGGGCTAGAACATCAGGGAGCCCATAACCTGGCAGGGGCTGGAGTTCTCCTTGCCAGCTTGCTCCCCATCAGGAGGGAAGGTGGGTGTCTGCTGCACATGTCTTATTGAGGCTGGGGCTGGGGAGAACAATGAGGCCCAAGAGACAGAGGGGGCTGTGCTGTGCCCACACAGCCCTAGTGAATTGCCGGACCTGTTAAGACCTCACTTTCCAAACTCAAGTCAGGTCCAGTCAAGCTCTTATGATTACAAAGGACCAAAAGTCACTGAGGCCCCTATATTAATTTTGGGGGACTTCCCTAACAAAGTACTGCAGACTGTGGGTGGCTTAAACAGAAATTTATTGTCTCATGGTTCTGGAAGCTGAAAGGCCAAGACCAAGGTGCCAACTGGTTGGTTCCTTCTGAGGGCCATGAGGGTAGGATCTGTTCCCTGGTCCCTCTCCTTGGCTTGCAGATGGCCAAGGCACCATATATTGGGGAACATGTCCTGAACTCCACTAGTACTTATTGTTTTTTAAATTTTCCTTAAAAAAAAAAAAAATCATCCCTGTGTCTTCTCTCTGTATCTTCACATGGTCTTTCCTCCATGTATGTTTGTGTACAAAATTCCTTTTTTTTTTTTTTTTGATAAAGACACCAATTATATTAGGGGCCACTCCTAAATAGCTCATTTTAATTTAATTACTCTTTGAATACCCTGTCTCCAAGTATAGTCACATGCTGATGCATAGGGGTTACGCCTCCAACAAGGGAGTTTCTGAAGGGGGCAAACAATGACATAGCAACTTTCTAAAGCCAGAGCTTATTTTAAGGATACTCATGGCCTGGAACTGAGTTGGGTCAAGGTTTTTCCTCTTTCCCTCCCTCTCCATGGCCTTCTCATTCCCTCTAGGTGAAGTCAGGCCTTTCTGTTATACACACTAACACCTCTCTGTTTCTTTTATAGAATTTACCTACACTGTAATTAAACCATGTTGTCAAGTTGTTTAGCTGATATCCATCTCCCTGTTAGACCAGAAGTACCAGAATAGCCAGGAAAGTGTCCTATACTTTGCTGTATCCCCAGCTCTTGGCCTAGGAATGACGTGTGAAAGGTTCTTGACTGGTAGAGTTGAATTCAAAGTCTCTTGTGCTTGGCATTTCTGCTCCCTTCTGCTCTCACTCTCTACTGAACGGTCCCTAGTAGCCTCCGTCCTATTTACCCACATATCAGATAGTCACATGCCATTTACTATATTTTACTTCATCTCATTTGCACTATAGAGAAGAAAAGAGTTCTTTTCTCACCCATTGCTAGGTTCCTGGGGGAGGCCCTTATAACAAAAGATAGGTAAACAGAAAAAAAGCATGCACTTCATTTAGAGTAAGTTTTATGCAGTGTTGGAGCTTTCAGAAATAAATATCAAAGAAAGAGGGAGACCTGTACATTTTCAGGCTTCAGTTTGATGAAGAATGGACAGTCATGGGGAAACATGATTGAACAGAGGGGATGTGATCTAATGGTAATAACTGGGGAGAGGAGGATTTAACAAGCCCATTTGTCCAGATTTTTCTCTGTTTCTATACCTTCCAGATAAGGAGATTCCTCTCCTCTGGGTGTAGTGGGGGCACCTTCACATGAGAGTCTTATAACCTGCTTCAGAGGAAAAGGGAAAAGGTCAGAGAGGAACCTTCTTTCTTTTGCTGTTTTCTTAAATGTGAAGGCACCATATATTAGGAAGCATGTCCAGAACCCCATTAGTACTTATTATTTTTAAAATAATCTCCTTAAAAATCATCCATATTTTAACCTAAATATTATATGTTAGAAGGAAATTTGACCTGGATTTGATATTCTGTTTACATTTAAAAATTAACATGCTGAAACAATTCACAACTATTAAAATAAAAGTTTGGGTAACTATTTAAGTCATCTGAACCACGTAGGCCACCTGTCCTGAGCAGGTCCTGGATGGAGATGGTTTCCCTGGCTTAGCTGATTGTCTTTCAGGTTACATTACATAGGATGCTCTTGGCTGAAAGTAATGGGAACCCCACTGGTGCTGACTTGCATAATGAGAACATTTCTAGAACTGGATTATTGAAAGAGTGAAGTTTGAGGACTGGTTGTTTTAAGGGTACAATTATCCTATCAAAGATTGAAGTTCTTTCCACCCCTCTCTTCTATGAGCCTCAGGGTTGGTTTCATCTTCTGGGTGGTGGTAAGATGGCATCCCCAGTCATAGGCATCACATTGGCATACCACATTCAAAGAAAGATGAGATGTCTTTGTCATCCTTTCTATTCCTAGAAGTCCCCAGAAGACTTGTGTGTAAAATTTTTTTTTTCTGGCCAAAAAATGTAACCATACACTCATTCCTGAATTTAAAAGGGAAATTGAATGACCATGAAGTCTTCTGGGGGTGGAAAGGATGTTGGGGTGACAACCACAATGCCCACAACACACATCCATGACTAGCTTACAGGCAGGTCATCACTGAGGCAGGTGCCCACTGCTGACCCATTCTGCAGCTATCCCACCCCCACACCAGCCTAGGTCAAGGGCAAACAGTTTCAACCAGAGGAGGGGTTCAGGTGTGGCAGGTGCCATGGCTGCCATGCCTGTGGTCCCTCTCAGGTGACAACTACTGTGATCCTCACACTGTGCCTGGCCTCAGGCTGAACTATCAGCTTCCTAAGTAATGCTACCTCCTCTGCCTCTCACAGGCTCTGGCCCACAGAGGACCTATGCAGGCCTAGCCAGCCCCCTCCCCACCTTGGCCCCTGAATCCGGGTTAAGAGGCTCTGCCCTGAGTCTGCTTTTGATGGGACTGGGCCAGACCCACAGGGCTTATTTTCTCTGTCTCCTGCTAAATTCCCTGGCTGCTCCTCAGCTGTCAGGTTGCCAAGCCCTGAGCGTCTCCTGGCTCTATCCACAGCAGGAAATGGGCCTGACAATTGTTCTTCCAGAGATGGTGATTTTTCAATATGTATTTGCATGGATCCCACCCACGCTACATCTCTAACCCCAGGCCGTATTCAGCTCTGATTTACTAAGCACGTACTACAAACCCAGCTCTGTACTCAGCACCCAAAGGAGCCAGGGATCAGAAAGAGCACGGAGAAAACATCTGAGGACAGTGTCTGCTTTCAGCTTCACAATCTAGCTATAGTGACACCTTCACACTAGGAAAGTGAGGTCATTAGTGAAGGTTGCTGTAGTTGGCCACAGGTTGCAGAACTAGTCCAGACAAAGAATACCATGTGGATTCAGAAAAAGGCAAGATAGACAGACAGTGTGTGTGTTGCTATTCTCTCTGCCCTACTTTCCCCTCTATCCTCTCTCTTGGATAAGATGCAAAGAGCAAAAAGGGCTTTCTAGGGTGCACGGTCCCAGCAGAGGTGCCAAGGAGAGGTAGAAAGGATGTTGGCATTGTCAGAAGAGAGACAGAGGGTTACCTCTGTGTGACCTTAATTGGAGATAGTATCTTCACCGAAGTAACTGAGTCAAATGAAATCTTTAGAGTGGATCTTACTTCAAATATGACTGGTGTCCTTCTAAGTAGAGGAAATGTGGACACAGAGACACTCTGGAGGGAAGACATGGCAAAAAGATATAAGGAGATGATGGCCATATATAAGTCAAGGACAGAAGCCTGGAACAGATCCTTCCCTCACAGCCCTCAGAAGAAACAACCTACTGACATCTTAATTTTGGACTTCCAGCTTCCAGACTATGTGACAATTAGTTTCTGCTTTTAAGCCACCCAACCTACGGTATTTGGATATAGCAGCCCTGGGGAACTAGTCCACTCACCATGTGACGGGCAGTCTTGTGCTAAGCGGTGTGCTCTCAGATCCTGTCTCACAGATGAGAGGGGAACCTCCCAACCCCAACTCAGCACACTTCTGTCCTGGCCCTGACACCGCACTGGGACACTTTCCCTTGTTTATCATATTCTTTAATTGAACACCATTCTAGGATCCAGGAAGGCAAAGCAGACGAAAATCCTTGTCATCCCAGAGCTGTTTTTAAATCTATTGATTTTTTTAAATGTATTTCCTTGTGTCTCTACCAGAAAAGCCACTTCATGATAGTGGGGACAATAGTCTGTTATGTTCATCACATCTAAACTGTCTACAGAGTGAGTGATAAGGAAACCAAGGTTAGAGTATAAATGTCCCTTGTCCATTTTGGTTTCAATCACATCTATATACTAAGTCAGCTCTGAAAGAGCCTGAGCCAGCCTGTAGGCCAGCATGGCTGCTGATGGGTGTGGGATCTTTGGTCCAAGGCCCTCTGGTGTGAGGGGCAGGGCTGGGCTGCTGGGTGGTGCCGGCAGGAGGGGTGTGGTGTGGCACGGCTGCTACTTTTACCACCCTACTGGTTGGACCCCCAGTACTGAAACACATGGTTTTGGCTGCATTTTCTGCTAGAGGCAGGAAGGGAGGGAAAGGAAAAGAATTCACCAGCTTTCTGGAAGCCCAAACATAGAAAGCAGGTTCTAGATTCTGAGAGAATCCTTCTCCCTATTTCCTGGGAATTCCTGAAGGCATTATTTCCCATGTTATCCTTTCTTGTTCCACCAGAGTCTTTGGCCTCTCGCTGCCAGCCCCCACTTCCTCAGCCTCATCTGTGCCCTTACATGATCCAGCAGCATGTCTCTGTTTCATAGGGTCTCACGCCTTCTTTTGAGTCATGTGACCATAACCATGGGGGTCTTGACAATGTAATTATACTTCAATTACCCAAACCCCTACCAGATGAGGGATTTCCCAGTCTACAACTACCAGGGCTGAAGAAAGCTACTCATATAGTTTAGTGGGTGATACCAGTCTTAGGTCACTATAACTGAAAGGCTCCCCATCCCCTGAAATCAGGGCAGCGAACCCTGCTGCCTGGGAGTCACATCAAACAGTCAGGAAGCCCAGTGTTCGCTCCAGTTCTCTCTCTCATCATAGTTCCAATAAAAGAGCACAAAGACCACTCTCTTCTGTCCTTCCAGCAAAGTACCAAAATTTGTGAATGATTTGTAACTGATTTTTTTTTTTTCAAACTAGAATGGATTCTAGATTGCCCCATAAAAATGCCCCTCACTCTCACTTTTATTCTGATTTGATTTCATGGATGGGAGAAAAAGGAGTAGAAGGTAGCCATTTTGCTGGGAATTGTGCACAAGTGTGGGTTGGCCCTTGGGATTGTATTGCCCACACAAACATCATCTTGTGTGTGGCAGAAAAAGTTGGGAAACAAACCTTTTTCAGGTTGTTGAGAGATGGGCTTCTGGAAGACCCATTAACATAATGCTTTGGAAACCAGCTTGGAAAATTTGACATGTTGTCACTTTGATCTGCTAAGCAGCTTACAAACATCCTCCCCCTCCGTCCCATGACTCCCTCCACCTTCTCTGCTTCAGCTCTACCATCTGAGTTCTTCGAGTGAGATCACAGACCCAGAGTGGACTAGCACTAGGCTCAGGGAGGGTGTCAAGGGCAGAGGGGAGCTCTGGGGATAGGAATCATTGGTCCTCAGAAAAGTTTCCCATTCTACTCTATCTTCTGCCATACCCTAAACCTGCCCATCACATAGTAATTAATTCCTAGATTACTCAGAACACTAGTCAACATGGGTTGTAAGAGTGATTCCAGTAAGAGAGCTTTGGGAAAGACTGAGAGGCCTGTGGGGGTGAAGCCTTTCTCTGGGCTGAACCCCTGGTGCCTCTGGGAATGCAGACAGTTCAGGCCATTTTGCAGAAATGAAATCAGTCCCAGAGGCCAGGAAGTGGTTCACTATGACAAACAAAACCCAACTCAAAGGGTCATTCTATTTTCTAGGAAATCTCAGCAATTCCCTTCTGATTCTCTCCCCTCTGACTTGCTGCAGTGTCCCTGAGTAAAGCTGCAGGTCTGCCCGCCTCCCACTTGTGAGACAAGAACTCCCCAGGGAGCACATCAGGATCCCTTTGCCAGGCCCTCCAGCTGTGTGGGCTCCGGCTTGCATCCTGGTGCCAGGTAGTCATGGAGTTAACTGTCTCTCTTTTTATTTGTGTCTTTGCCGCCTGCCATGTGAGAGGAGTGATGGATGCCCTGGGCTCCCCAGGGGTTGGAGGAGGACAGAGCTGAAGGATGAACTGAGGTGGGAAAGAAAAGCAGGTTTGTAAATAAACAAGGGCAGAGTTGGAGACCCAGGGCCTCACTCCTGCCGGCTTTCCGGCTTTCCGGGCTTCTGACAAGCGGAGCTCCCGAGGCCCCTCTGGAGCAGGCTGGGGGAGGCAATTATTGTTTTTGGATTTCACTAAGATGAACTCCAGATGATTTTCCAAGGGCTGATTTCACAGCACATTTGCTCCATCTGAGCAATCACTCTCTGCAACAGTTGGATTTCCATTCGGCATGGACCTCGTGTGCCCCAAATCAGGACTGTCTGCCTCCTTAGGGTCGAATCATTTTATTTTCTTTGGGGCTCAGCCAAACCCTTTCTGTCAATCCCTGGTTCCTTCTAGGCATTTCTCTTTGCATGCAGGCAAGATTAGACCAGGTTCACAGAGGTTTCCAGGGCACAGTGACAATGCCCACTCCTTGTGGAGTCTAAAAAGAAGCCACCAAACTCTCTTACTTGCACAGAGACTGATACTTAGCTACAATGGAAGATAACAAAAGTCAGAATGATCCCCAATTTAGGAAACATTGTTTATTTTTTTTTAACTTTGTTTTGTTTTGATTTTCCTACCAGGGCACTTCCTGAGTGATACTGATGTGATGGGGCCTTATAAGGAGGAACAGGTTTATAGGTTGTCCTGCACATGGCAAAGAGAACCCTAGAGATGTGTGAGGGGATGAGGGCTACAGGGAAGGGGAGGGGGCTACGTGAAGGCTAGCTGAGCTATTTGGGGACAGAGTGCCTAGGACAGAGAGTGTATAGACTTTGTGTTGACAACCTTTGTGTCATTGTCCAACAAGCTGTACCAGAATTTCATGGTAGTTATTTTTTTCTATCTTAGAGATTTTCCAATATTTACACTTTTATAGGACAAATAAAATCACCGGATGTCATCTTGCAGGCTATTTTTTTTTTTTTTAACTCAAGGAAAGAAACTTGTACCCAGCCCTTATGCACAGAAACGTTTAAACTCGGGGACTATGTTGTTCGCTAGGCTGGGCAGTGGTGTGTTTTCTGTGAAATGGACTGACTATAATGTAGCCAGTGGCAGTCCTGCTCTCAGGCCTTTCTACCACCAGGAAGTGTGTTCCTCACCAGGGCTGCTTCCACTCCCTCAGCTGAGCCCTAAGATGGCTCACAGCTGGGCCCACAGACACTGCCCCTGCCCTCTCCCTTCCTCCTCTGGCCTTGCTAACGTGGCTGAGAGGCCACTGGTCTGATACCTTGGTGCTTCCTCAGCACTGGGCATAGGCACAGGGCTGTGAAGGGTGCTTGTCATTCATATACTCCTTTACGGTAACTCATATCCATTTCATTCTCCCACTTCCTCCAGCCCCTCATATCTGCCTCTTGTACCCCCCTTTTCATTTTTCCAATAATATTCAAAACTGGGCATTCACCCTTGTAGGAAGGAGTTCAGGCTCTGGAATCAGGCCTGAACCCCAGCCTGCCTCTGCCACTTGTACCTGTGTGTCCCTAAACATGTTTCTTAACCTCTCTGAGCCTTGGTGTCCTCATCTGTAAAAATGGAGAGAGGGTTAGTACTTCTATGAGTCTTAAGTTAGAAATGAAAAATATGGTGTTTTAAACAACCCTGAAATTTTAGTGGGGTGAGAAAGGAAGGAGGCCCTCTCCACTGGGCCTTATTTTGTAGTTAACAAGGGTCAGGGAACCCTCAGAGAAACTTTTTTTCTTAGAAGCCAGGGATTTCATTGAATCCAAGAGAAAACTGAATCTAAACAGGATTCTAGAAGTAAAGAAGAAAGGACGTCAAAGTTTGCCAGGCCCGTGGGGATGGAAACACTTTTCATTTGCTGTAACTCTGTGGGATCAATTTTAATCACTCAAAAAGGTTCAGGTGGCTGGTGCTCCAGTGCCCTTGAAGGTGATAGGAGGTTCTCTTGTTGGGAAGCAACCTCTGAGCCTTCTCCTGTACCTTCATTCATCTTTGCTTTCTTCTGTACTCCGGCCTTTGCGGGGATATGGCTTGCTCTTCTTTCAAACTCCATTACTCAGTACCTTTCTTCTGACTCACTGCTCAGAATGCCAACTGGGAAGCCCCAGGAGAAGAGGGTAGGCATTTGAGGGAAAGGTAAGCAAACTGACTTCTTTATTTTCACTGCTCAGTCTCTCCACTGCTGTTCATTCACTTGAGGGCCTGGATAGAAATCATCTCCTCAGAGGACTACTAGCAGGGCAAACTCGTGATTAGAGTAAGTATCTGTTTTATACAGATGTGAGCACTGCTTTGCTTAGGCATCCAAACAAGATGAATCCGAGTTTAAAAGGGAAGTCTAGATTGTTATCTCCCAAGGGAAAAAAATTGTTTTTTAAATTGATACATAATAATTGTACATTTTTGTGGGATAGAGTGTGATGATTCATGTATACAATATGTAATGATCAAATAAGCATAATTAGTACATCCATCACCTCAAACATTTATATTTCCTTTGTGGTAAGAACATTAAAAATTTTCTCTTCTAACTATTTTGTAACATATAAAAAAATCAGTGTTAATTATCTTTACCTGACTGGGCTATTGAACACGAGCACTTATTCCTTTCTTCTGTCTACAATTTTGTACCCATTAAGGGAAAAAAGCAACTTCCGAGTTATGGTCCAATGGAAGGGCTGAAAGGGGATTATGAAATCTAAAGTGCTAAGTTCTTACATGCAAACAAAGCCCGATTCTATAAATTTTCATTACTTATATACTACCAAAGGTTATTTATTTGAGGCCTACAAGAATTAAGCATTACTAAACTTTTGAAAAAAAGCATTGTTTCATATTATCACATATAATTCTATGTAAATATATTTTATATATGTATAAATGTCTATTTAAACACCCATTATTAAAATATATACAAAGTAAAATATAAGTATTTATTATTTAATAAAGAAATAAAATATAAAATTACATGAATAATATTTTTATAAAGTAAATAAGAGATTCTTGTCTATTCCTCTAATATTTGTTATAATCACAGAGTTTTGTTTTTTTCTTTGGGAAAGATAGAACAGGCAGAGGGAGATGGCTATCAAACGTACACTGGATGATCAAGAAAGTTTGATGGCATCATCCAGAGAAAGGACCTTGAACATAAGTTTTCTCAACTTTCTGTCTTTTTTTCTGAGAACAGTTTGAGGATTGATGGCTGGGGAGGAAAGCATTTTCAGATGCTCAAATAGGCAATGGAAAAAAGACTCCAAGTGTGAGATTATGAATAGGGATTATCATATTAAACTCCAATATTTACCTTGCCCACCCAAGAAGAGCAGTGGGCATATGGGTCAATTGACTTTTCTTCTCTGTTTATTCTGTGCAGAATTTCCTTTCAATAAAAGAAAAGAGAAGAGAAAGAGAACTACTCCAACAGTATAGGCTTCTACTCTATTGTAAGGAAAGGAAAGATATTCAAAGACAAAAGTCAGAGTGGAATGTTATGTACTTGCAAGTTTTTAGGAGATGTGCAGAAACAGAGGATGTCTGAGGAAAGCACAGAAAGCAGAACATGGTAGTTGCTTCTGTCCTTCCAACAACTGTAGTTATGATTTAGTTTGCACAGACCTGACACTATGATCTGCAGAAGGCTCTGGGCTACAGACAGGAAATTGTCTGGCATGTGTCTGAGCTCCATCCTGGGGCTTCATGTGATCTCCTTGTGCTGGTCAGTGGACAGTTTGATGGCATCATCCAGAGAAAGGATCTTGAACATAAGTTCTCTCAACTTCCTGTCTTTTCTTTTTCTGAGAACAGTTTGAGGATTGATGGCTGGGGAGGAAAGCATTTTCAGATCCTCAAATAGGCAATGGAAAAAAAGGCAGGGTCCCAGGCACCCAGCACTGACCTCAGTTACATGAAGGGTCAGTGTCCATGATGTATGCTTTGTGTTTATATTTATTATATTTTTCCAAATTATAAAATCTATGTTCATTATACAAGAGTTGGAAGGTTCAAGTCATAAAACAAAGGAAAATAATTTTTAGCACAATCCCACTAGCCAGGAGATAAGCACTGTTAAACACCCAGCATGTTCTTTCATCCTGTGTGTATACATTATGTGCATATCCACATGTATATCTAGGCCAGATATCAGTGAGGACTTATTTCCCAGCCTCCCTCAGGCAGAAAGAGGCCCAGTCCTATTCCAGGCCTTCCAGAAGTCCTTCCCAATGTTTCTAGAAACTTCCGTGTGGTTCTATATTTCATGAACTGAGATGGTTACAAAATCTTTCCTTGGTTCCACCCTAAATCTCCACTCAGGTGAAATGCTTATTGATTTAGTGGAATTTACTGAAAATTGTAGGTGGGGACAGAGTTGGGGTTTAGTACACAGTTAGGGTAACACCTTCAGATGGAATATCAGGTACCTTGTGCCCTGTGGACGGCCCACTGTGTGGGATATCTGAGATTTCTTCTTCTGAGACCCTCCTTCTGGGAGGTCTCAGATTCACACCCCCAGGCTCCTTGTCCCCTGCTGGGCTCCATGCTTCCCTCCTCCCCCATCCTCCCCACCATCACCTCCCAAATCATCTCTTCTGTTGCTTTGCACACCTGTCAGCACGTTTACCCCCAAATCTCCCTTCTAGTGCAAGTAAATGGCTTATGAGGAATTGGTTTAAACAAGGGCCTTTTATTTATAGCAACTGTTACAATAATAAAATCTTGAGATCATACTCTATATATAGTCTTTACTCCACCTTTTAAAATTGAGCATTGTATTGTTAGCACCTTCCCATATCATCCAATATTTAATGGCACAGGATTTCATCAAGAAGATGCACAGTATTCATTGAACTATTCCACTATTGTTAGGCATTCTTTGCTTTGATAAAGCAGAAATTATTAGCTCAAGGTTGCGTTTTTAAAATCCAATACTAAATTGCTAAATTGTCTTTCTTGCTCATCTGTAATGAGAGTGTCAAGTGACTTTATTCTTCAGATGATTCACCAATTTTGAGATTGGCTATGGAAGAAACTATTTCAGAGTAGCAGAGTATCTGGCAGGAGTCACAGTCACAGAGAGCCTGGGGCTGTGAGGGAGTCCTTGGCCCAGCTGGACTGCAGGCCCTGAGACTGTTGATAAACCTCTTAGGACCTCTGGTGCTGCTACCTCTCTTCCCAGGCCAGAAGCCCACTGGCTCAGCGGATTGAGGCAAATCCTGCCCCCAACTCCTGCCCTTAGAGATGTGACTTGGAGCCATTCTCATTCCACCTCTGCCACCAGGAAGGGCACCTTGGTTAGGCTGCCTTGGCAACTCCCCCCAGCTAGTCCTCAATGGAGGGGACTTCTCCCCAGCAAGATGGTATTGGTTTCTAACACACCAACACTCATTTCTCTCCCTCCTTGGAATTTGGAGGAGTTGGAGGACATTGCTTCCCCATCGCCCCGCTTCTCCAGGAGTGTGTGCATGGGTGTGCTCTCCCTCTTCCTAGAGACCCCAGAGCTCTCTTATGTGAGCACCACTCCCTCCTTTCCTTTTCTGAGATGAGAGATGTCCAGGAAATCAGGGACTTCTGCCCTTCGCTATTAGGACGTTAGTGAGGTCTGCTCTTCCCACTTGGTGAGCAGTGAAGCACACAGGTGCCCGAGCAGCCGTCCAGCCTATTTTTAAACATACTAAAAATACTGCTTACCTCAGAGGGTTGTGCTGAGGGAGCTTGTTTAGGGTATCAGATGAACCTTTACAAATATAAAGCACTCCAGTGTCACCTGCTCTTGCACCCTGCTGGCTCTTTCACTGGGAACAAAGCAAAGGACTTGGGTGCTGGGACCATCAGAGTTTAGTGACACCCTGTTTGATTTCTCTTCTCCTCTAGGCATGGGACAACTCCAAGGCAGATTCTGTCCCAATCCCAGCCTGGGGTCTGGCTTATAGGAAGCACCCCCAAATGACAGGTTGTCATCAGAGAGTGCAGCAAGGACTGGGGCTGTGCAGGTGGTTGAGGCCAGGTGTCTGGATGTCTTGAGCCTCCAAATTCTTGTGTAGGAAGGAGAAATGCAGGCAGGAGCACATGCATGTCCTGTTTCCCTCCCCCTCCCACCCTAAGTCCTTCCGTGGTATCCCTGGCCTTGTCCCCTCCATGGGACATCTGCTTCCCCAGCATAAGCCTCTGGGGCTCTTTCACTGCTGCAGAATGGAAGAAGATCAAGTGCTCTCCTGTTCCAGGTCAGGCACTTTGGATTTAACCTTGCAGCGGAGGCTCAGCTGCCCTGACAACCTGCTGTTCGTTTCTACAGCAACACCTCCTGCAAAGGTAGCCCAGAGTGTCCTTGGCCA
Source organism: Marmota marmota marmota (assembly GCF_001458135.2). Lineage (NCBI taxonomy): Eukaryota > Metazoa > Chordata > Mammalia > Rodentia > Sciuridae > Marmota > Marmota marmota. Next base: position 822,509 of record NW_025999900.1, read on the forward strand.
CCGGCTTCCTGGGGTGATAAAAATAGCTGAGGGCCCACAGCTGCTGAATGATGAATTCTGGAAGGAGATGATTGATCCTCACAGCTGAGCCTCGAGGTCAGTGAGCCTTGTGCAAGTAGAGCCCAGGGTGAAGGATGGGGATTCAGCTATAGATAGAGCTGTTGACAGAGTGATCCTGGGCTTCTCCCCACCTGAGGGGCACACCAAAGAGCCAATTGATAGGAACTGCAGAGGGCTCTTGGAAGCCATGCAAACATGTGCAGTGCGCCCTTTTCTTTCAGGTGTCTGACCTTTTTTGGTATGTGCAATCATTTCCCCTCCTTCATTCTGGGACAAGATTTGAAGCAGGAGAGAATATTCATTTCCAGGGAAGGCAATGGGGTGCTGGCGTCCCCAAAACAATGGTGAGGAGCTGTCAGGGCTTATGAAACACCACAGGGACACAGATGTCAGGCACTCCCAAAGGTCTGGAATTTATATCTGCTCCTTGCTTGAGCTGGAGAAGTGTTCCTACTTGCCTTGCCAGGGGCACTAGACCCCAGTCATCTACCAGAGCTGCTGTCTGATTGATCTCAGTGATCTAGGGTTAAATGCACATGAAGCTCCTGACCAGTAATGGAGTAGCTTTTAAGCCAGCATCCACATCACAAAAGCTGTTGGGTTGTGCACAGGTAAACAGCTGGGCCTGTGAAGTTGCACAGCTGGTCTAGATCCCGGCAATTCAGAGACATGACCATATGCGTTTACTTTACAGTGCATATTTTCTGAGCAATCTATCCCCCAGTGTTCTATAAAGTAATAATGATAATGCTTCAGAGAAAGAGAATGGGCAAGGTGGAGGGAAGAAAAGTCATTGGAGGAGGAAAAATTGAGGGGCAAACGAGAAAGGATATGTTTTCAGATGAGATTATTAAAAGGATAATGAGTTGACAAGGTGGCCAGACACACAGAGAAGAGATCCAGATGGCTGTGGCTCCTAAGGAGAAGGTGCTGTGTTGTAACAGGAGCAGAGGGAAAGGCAGAGGGTGAACTACTGGATTTCATGAAAGAGACAAAAGGAAGAGTGGAGGGGAGTCTGGGTTAGGAACACAGACTTGCAGGCCAAGTGGACCTTACCTTTGTCTTACTGGAATCATCTTAGATGCAGGTAATGGATGCCCTCCCTGTCCTTTGCTCATCATCTGCTCCTCTGAATTACAGCTTGGCAGCTCTAAAGCCTTACCCAGGTAGCTCCCCTCTCTCCTACCTACAAAACCTGAGAGTCACCTCTACAATCATCAGTGCTTTGGGGGATTTGGTTCATGTAATTAAAACCATATTCCCTGACTGTGGAATAAATGCAGCAGTTATCTAGATTCCTGCTTCTGCAAAATTTAGAATCAGTTCAAAAGAGGGTAATCAAGATAATAAGAACTCTGGAAACTGAGACCAACATGGGTGGGGTAGAGTGGGGTTGCTGGTATTGTAACTAGTCTAGAAAAGAGAAGATTTCGGAACTCTTAAGAGCCTCCAGGTCGGTCTCTAATATTTGCAGAAGACAAATGGAGAGCCATGCTTTCCCAAACCACTATTCTATTCCACACTTCAAGGGGCCTTGTGTGGGGATAACCCAGGTTGCACAACCAAGTTTCATCTCCACACCACCACATGGCTGCTGCTTAGGACCAGGAGTGTGTATACCAGCCGTATGGACCCATCCTGAGGCGGCAGTTCTAGGGATAGGCCACAGGCCAGGGCTATTTGGGCAGGGAATTCCCAGGCCCCCATTACCTGGAGCAAGGTCTAGAAGGAGGCATCACTGGGTCCAGGTATACATGTCTTCTTTTCCCCACCTAATTGCCCTTCCTCATGGAAAATGGGGTGACCAGGAAAAGGCTAGAATGGGGCCACACAAGTATGGGGCCAAGAAGAGGGACCCAGTTGCCCAGGTCTAAGTCTGGTGCTGAGTAAGTCAAACTCAAGTTTTTCTAGCTGGTTGCCAAATCTACACCCTCCCTTTATTCTGCTTCTGGGAAAATTTCTATCATCTGCTCCCAAGGGAAGCCTGAGAGTGTGGCTTGACTCCTCACTTCTCCTTCTCCTTCAGCCAGGCAGCATTCAGTCCTGGAAATTCCAACTTCTTCACACTTCCAGAATCTTCCCTTTCTTTCAACCCTTGGCTACTGCAAAGGACTGTCCTCCACTCATGCCTGGACTGATTTCCTGGCCTCCTAGGTCAAATCCCTCTCCCCCAGTCTCCACACTGGCAACCTAGCAATCCTTCCCTGAGGCAAACATGACCTTACCATCCCCTGTCCTATGCCAAAACGGTCAAGTCCAAGTTCTTAAGTCCAGCACACAAATCCTACTACCTACCTCCCCTCTTCTCCAATCTCTGACTCTTGAACTTTGTCAAATATTTTTATAGTTAATGCAACTTAGGTTTCCGACATCTTTGCCCCTTTGCTGATGCTGCTTCCTGTACCTGAAGGGCTCTTTATGTCCTCTGTCTCATCAGTGAGTAACTCTTTCTAACAAATAGAAATCTTTCTAATGCCACCCTCTCTCTCTTTCCTCCCCAGGTGAAATTGATCACTTTTTGTGTAAACAGAACTGGTGTCCACATCATAGAATACTTTGTATTATTTATTTGTTTATAAGTATTTTTTTTCTAACTAGACTATAAGCTCTCTGAAGGCAGGGGCTATATTGTTCTTCCTGACATCCCTGTGCCTGACATGGAAACGTGTTTAACTGAAAAAGAAAAGTGTACGCCCAATCAGTGCTTGTTGCCGCAGACCAGATCATGTGTATTGAATGAGCAGCTATTACTTGATTCATTTTTTTAACTATTTACTTTTTAGTTATAGATGGACATGATACCTTTATTTTATTTATTTACTATTATGTGGTGCTGAGGATCAAACCCAGTGCCTCGCACATGCTAGGTGAGTGCTCTACCACTGAACCACAACCTCAGCCCCTAACTTGATTCATTTTTATGAGCTATTATATAAGGTAACAATTTCTACACAATAGGGAGAAAGTGATCACAATTTTCAGGCATGTGTGCAAAACATATATGAGCCCATAAAAGGTGCTCAGTCTCACTGAACACCCTTGGCACTGCCAGCAGCTGGACAGTCTCTCAGAGCCTGAAGCAGTTCCAGGCCTGTGAACTTTGTATCTCAGGTGCCAAGGTTATCTTAGGACGAAGGTCAGGCCAGTTCCTCTGACCACTTGGCTCGGCATCCCCTTTCTCCCTCAAGAGGAGCCAACTAGGACTTCTTCCACAACTTTGGAAGAGGAGGGAAAGGGGAGTGGGCAGACAGATGTGAAATCTACTCAGGTGGTCAGGGACCAACTGTGCATCCCATCCACCCACAACTCATGGTGCCAAAGATAATCCTACCCTTAAAGGATCTGCACCCAACTTGGAAGGTAGGGAACTAAACTAATGGGAAGAAGTCAGAAGCACATCTAATGAGAGAGAGTTAAAACAAATTATTGGAGCACCCTGAGCAGGAGCTAACACCCAACTTCTTCTCCACCTTCCCCACAAGGTGACCTCTCCACCTTGAGCAATCTGAGCCTGTCTTCCAATCACAGTGGAGTTTGTCCCTTCTGCTCACTGGTCTTCTCTCTGCGCATATGTCCCCTCTGCACCATGCATAGCCAGCTCCTCTCATCTTCCAGTTTCTGCTGAAATGTCATTTCGTCAAGGAGACCTTTGTCAGCCCCTCTACAGTAGCTTCTTCATTTTGGTCTTTTTTATTTTCTCCTATCTTCTTGTTTGTCTCCTTTAAAACACTTACTGAACATGGCCATCTTATTTTTTTATATCTAAATGAATTCTCTAATCCACAAGAAAGCAAGCCCTGTGAGGACAGGGACTGCTCGAGTCTTTGTTTCTTCTGTATGGACAGCGTCTGGCACAGACAGGAGCCTAATTGTTGTTTATTAAACAAATGCAGGAAAGAAGAGTTCTTATTGGTCCTCTGGTATTTGGTGACATGAGGTGGTGGGAGATGTCATGGAAGACTTTCCAGAAGTAAGGACATTGGAGTAGAGCCTTTTAAAAGACCATGGCAGATATGTGAACAGGGATGTGGTTCTGATGGTGGTAAAGGGTGGGGGCCAAGAATATGTGTAGTCCACCTGGGGTGGTAAAAGGGACACCTGCTGTTCTTTTTTTGTGTATGCGTCCTGTTCTGTGACAGATGGGAGAATGTGGTAAACTATTATAATTCTACCTTGGCACATCTACCATTTGGGCATGCCCACTTGGGCTAAACAAATTCAGTACCAGCTGACCAATTAGAACTGAGAGAGCTACCTGAGGGATCTAACAAGGACAGCGAGGACACTCCAATTACCTCATATGATTCTGAAACCTGGGGAAAATACTCCAGCAAGCCCAAGTCATCTGATCATGAGACTCATCTGCTGACTGACTCTGCTCACAAAGAGCTGGCCAAGGACATTCCAGCTATGCCAGGCCTTAGCATAGTCCAGGGACAGCCATCCACTACTGTTCTCTCTTCCCAATCACACCCAAGGGGCAGCACACAAAATGGGCCTGTGTCCCTGGTCTGGCAGATGCCTGCCCCCAGTCCTCTGGGAAAGTACCCTGTCTCAGCTCCCAGCAAAACAACCCCCACCTTTGCCCTGGGCCAGTGGTTGGGGCTGCTGTTGCCAGAACCCTGGTGACTTAGGACACCCAGGTTCACCGTCAGTGTGGTTCCAGGTAGGAGCTCCAACTTCCCAGAAAGGTCGTTCCCTTCCAGTGATCTATGGAGCCAGAGTGAGCTAATCTTTTTTTTTTTTCCTTTTCTCCTCTTTCTCTCCCTCCCAGAACAAATGGGCTTCACGTCATTTGTGGGCACTATGGTCTAAGATGACAAAGACAAAGAGGCTCCAGTTGTCTCTTCTCCTCCCTGCACCTGCTGTCGGGGGTTGGGAGGGGTGGCTGTTGGTCATTAGCCGTATGCATTCTTCTGGCACCTTCAGTACTTTATATGGTTCCTGGGTCACAGTACCAGCCATGGTGCTCTTGTTAGGGCTTTGGTAGTTGCCCCTCTGAAATAAACCTGATTTAAAACTACAAGGTCAAATTTTCTTTCCTTCCTTTCTCCACTCCCTTCTTTCCTTCCTTCCAACACTCCGTCTTATCTTGATTTCTTGCCACCAGACTCTAGGGTGTTAGAGCTTCCTTCCATAGGAGTAGATCAGCTACAAAGTAGCCAATGCCTTGACCCACTTTGTTTGTGTTATACAATGAAGGTCCTTGAACTTTTTTCAAAGTCATCTCTTTGCTCCAAGAAAATGAGAAAGTGGCCACTCACCTCTCTGTGTTCAGTACAGGGTGCCCTGCATTGTTCTTGTGTTACATTAAAGCAATGGTGTCCTTGGGGTCTGGGGGGTGGCAGAGAAACAGCCAAGATAGAGTGGGAGGGGTTCACCCAGCTTTGCCAGCTGTGAAAGCCAGGGGTTCTTGGCCAAGAACTTTAACTCACTCAAAGACCCAGGGAGTACTTGGGCAGTTATCAGGTAGATAACTATGGAAAAATCATAGGCAGGACACCTTGACCAATCCCCCAGTGAGTCAAGGCCCCTTCCCTCCTGCCATTCACTCGTGACGAGGAGGAAGAGTGGTAGCTCACACCAAACCTCCCCAATCTCACCCATGGCAGACCCTTGGCATTCTCCTCAGAGAAATGATGTAAGCCAGGCTGCTTATGTTTCAGCTCCACATGTGGCAGCCAGCAGTAGGAGATGTCAGGACCCTGGGATGCCAGGGATGCTTCTCTGAGTTTGCCAGGCTGCTGCACATGGCTGCCATCTCACTGGTCTTCTGGGGCCTCCCAGACCTGTGTATGCTCAAGTCTGCACTGAGCCTGTGAATGCTTTGGGCCTCATGACAGTGGCAGAGGAGAGAATGGCTGTAGTGGTGGTTGTAGCAGTCCTTTCTCTTGGAGAGATGGCACATTGTGGGCAATTGGGACTGTGTGTTACCACTATGGAGTGCTTATTGTCAGGTACTGTGCTGAGTGCTTGGCATCTTCTCATTGAATCCTCTCAAAACCTGTCAGGAACACATCATCATTTGACTTTTACAGAAGAGCTAACTGGACTTTTGGAAGGTTAACTGAGATCATACCACTGGTAATTGGGAGAGCTTAAAGTTGGACATGTGATTTCAACGCTCATGTGCTCAGTAAGGAAATTATACTGCCTCCTTCCAAGACAGTAGTTGGGAATCTAGATATTTAAGGGGCACTAAGTGAATTAGTAAAAATTTCAAACAGCAGTTAAATCCAGGCCATTTAGATAAAACAATTTAATTTTTCCCAGAATATGGTTTGGGATAAAACAGAAATACCACCAACCCTTCCAATTCCTGGCACCTGTCTAAGGCAGCCACCGACTGTGAATGGTTTCCTCTGCTCCCAAAAGGCTCCAAATACACCTCTCAGCTCACCTGGATTGACATGGCTGTGATGAGGGCTTGACAGCAGGATCCCAAAGACATAGGCATCTTTTCAGGAGGGGTGCCATTATTCTGCTACCACATGTAGATTTTCTGATTAATTGGCATTATAGCCACATGAGATATTATACCTATTTTGCAGAGGGGAAAAGTAAAGTTTGCAGAATTTGCATGACTTGTCCAAGGTCATATAACCAGTAAATGTCAGAACTAGGGTTTGTACACAGATGGCCTGACTCTGGTTTTCCACCCCATGATACTTTCCTTAAGACATAGATTATCTGACTCTTTTCTGGTCTATTTTCTTAAACACCATAATATATTTTGGCCATGTTTCTATATGAATAAATATATATCTAAAGCATCATTTTAATGATTGAACCAATAATGGAGTGAGGATATAAATGGTAGAGTACAATTTCTTCTACTTAATAGACAATCTTGTTGCTTTTGCCTTTGTAAAATGAGGATAATAGTAATAATACCCATCAAGTGACACTGGAAAACTTAAATAATTCATGTAAATATGATTTTTAAATAATGACAGTTCATATAAATGTAAGTCATCTGATTATTGTTACTGCTAATTATATGCCAGGAGGAGATGCCTTAATGGAGCAGTGCAGATACAGAAACAATGTTAGATGGATGGACTCACTTAATGGAAATTTACTTATGACTTGTGCTTTATTTAAAATATGTTTTTAAATGCAAAATTTACATTTAAAAACCCAACCCTGGCTTTCCTTTTCCTTTGGAATTAAGTATACATTTTGGACTCTGGCTCTGCATCCTCTATAATACGACCTGATCTGTGTAGCCTAACTACCATGATGCAACCCTAGCAAGGGTCTCTTCACCCAACCTACACTTCCTCTCACGATCCTTCTCCATATCACCTTCCTGTGTGTTCATCCCTCATCCTTGTCTAGTCCCCTCTTCTGAGTCCCCCTCTTCCTGAGGTTCACATTCTGTGTCCTCATCAGCAACATTCTGTCAACAATACTGTTTGAATGGAACCTTGCAGAGCCATTAGTGAAGGCCAGCAGCCTTGGAAGTTGTTCTTTTGCATGGTTTGGGGCGTCCCTCTTTTGTGGAGAACCCTGACTTCAAGAGCCTTGACCTAGGATGGTTAAGTGTTGATTTTGCCCAAGTCCCACAGCTTGAAATGGAACTACTGCTATCTTTGCCCTGCCTAGAAGTCTTCTGTATTTCCTTCTCAGCTGAAGTATAAGTTCTGGGAGGAGGGGAGCCATTTGTTGAGTGAGTTTATAGCCACTCTCTCTTCTGACCTTACTGTGTTACGTGATTTGTCCCCTCTGAAACTCATGTTGAATCTTGACTTTCAATGTCACAATGTTAATAAGTAGTGGGACCTTTGAGAGGTGTTCAAGTCACCAGTGATCTTTTTTCATGCAGAGAATAATGCTGTCTTGTGGGGGTTCTTATTCTTGTGGGACTGTATTAGTTACCATGAGAAGGGGTTGTTCCACACCAAGGTTGTTTCTCCTCTTTTGCTGCATTTGCACGTGCTGCTGTCATGTGATGCCATCAGTGATGCTGGGCTGTAGCATGAGGACCTTGCCAGATGTGGCCAGTGACCTTGAGCTTCTCAGCTTCCAGAACTGTGAGTTAAGTAAATCTCTTTTAAAATAAATTACCCAATCTCTAGTAGTCTGTTATAGCTACAGAAAATGGACAAAGACAGGTGTGGAGAGAGTAGAGGTTCCATAGATGATGGCATGATGGTTATCAGTTTGAGATGGGTTGGAGTATGTCACTAGGAAAGACACCATTAGCATCTCCAAAATCCATCTCTCCAGGGCTCTGCCACAGTCCGAGACAGAGACAGTTGGCCATGACTGTCAGTCCTTGAGCCAAAGGCATCAGAGCTTCAGACTGACACCCAGGCTGCAAGGTGTCTGATGCAGCCCCTGGCATGTGCCTAACTGTTTGGGATCCTTCTGCTAGAGAACTGGGAGACCAAGTCTTCCCCATGCCATTAGTTCTTCAATTGAATGAAACCTGTTAGACCAGGACTTGGCAAACTTTCTCCAGAAAGGCCAGATGGTAAATATTTTAGGCTTTGCAGGCCATATGATCTCTGTTGCAACTACTCAACTCTGTCATTATAGTACAAAGGCAGCCACAGACATTATGTAAACAAACGAGTGTGGTTGTGTTCCGATAAAACTTTATTTATAGACACAGCAGTTTGAATTTCACATTATTTTAATATGACAAAATAGTATTCTTTTGGTATTTTTAACCATTACAAACATAAAAACCATTCTTAGCTCATGGACTAGTTTGCCAACCTCTGGGTTAGGCCCATGAGGGAAGCATTTTCTTTTTCTTTATGAATGTGCTTCTCAGATAACTCACATCTAGGTCACTCTGGGGTGGGGAAGGTGACTGTTAAAGGTGCAGGGTCTTGGGCCCTACTCCAGCCTGCTGAGCTAGATTGCTAGAGGAACATCCCAGAAGCCTGCTGTGTCAGTAGACTAGGTGATTATAATGCATAGCAATGTGAAAGCCATTTTAACTAAAAGAAAACCAAGATCTCTCTTAGAGAAGCTTTTAAATTTTTTGTGGAAAAATGAAGCCAATCAATGAAACAATTGCTTCCTACCTGAGCAGGTTCCTTAAGGATAGTTCTAAAGCCACTTTTTTCCCCTACTGTTTATAAGTTATTTCAATCTTCCTTAGTCTCTGAGTGCTATGTTTTCCCAGAGAAAAACCAGTGGGCAACCCAAGCCCTTCTCAGGCAGATATTGTGGATTGCTCATTCTGAGCTCACTTAGCTACTTTTCTTCTAGCTACAAGCACCCCAGTTTTATTCTGGCCCCAACTATAAGCAAGGTGATCCTGTCACAGTGCTGCACTGGTAAATGCTTATCATTTGGATCTTCAGGAAACAAAACCAAACCTTGATATATAGTATTTGACAATCCCTGTGGTGTAAACAGTCCAACAATGGCCACTTTAAAGCCACCACCATGAGGTCACTAAGGCAGGACTGGGAAGAGATGTTCACTATCAGCTTTCTCCAGCTGGTATGTGCTGGCTCCAGTCTGACACTGCCCTATTGCCACTCAGAGATAAAGAGTCAATCATGGTGATCCCATCCCACTGCCAGTAATTGACTTTTGAACAGAAAATGTTCAGGAGTGGGACTGAGACACTTTAAGAAAAGATTCTTTATCAATGAAGGAATGAATGACTCTCTTCTTCCACTGCCATTATTGACTGTAATGTGGTACTGGCTGGCGTATCTTGTGATCATGGAGGCAGCTGGCCTGAGGACAACTGCACATACCTCGGAGTGCAGAACAGAGGTGGGGAAAGCTCTGAATGAACCAGCTTTGCAGCCGTATATATTAGGACTTTTGCTTTGTATTCAGAAAACCTTCAGATTGTTCAAGCTGGTTTATGGGGGGTTTCTATTACATGCAGCAGAAACTTTGCTTCTAATGTACCTTCTGATCTGTTATATCTTCAGCATCTTATCATGACAGATGTGGCATACCACGGCAAGGACTCAGAGACAGTGGTCTACAAGCCAGCTTTTCAGGGTTCATTATCTTTTCCATGTGGTGCCCTCCAAAGCCCACTTCCCTGCAAGATGCCATCCACTTTTGGCCTCACCTACCTGGTTCCGCTGTTGCTGACTCAAGTGATGTAGGGCCTTATCAGGGCTTCGGCTACAGTGTGTGTGGCTGAAGTTTAAATGAATTTCATCAGCATGATTAAATACTTATTACATGAGTCAAACATACGGGCTTCATTAAGAGAGTGAACTCGCAGGAACCTCCTCTTCTGTTTATACAACCCATCTGGACTCTCAGATTACTTTAAAGAAATGGGATAATGGAGTTTGATATGACAGCCAGGCCATCTTTCAGCATAATACTCTCAGAGGAAACTCATCTTCCATTTCTAACTCTGGCCTCCATACTCTTGGGTGCAGAGGGGTTTTTTTTTTTCCCATCTGCTTCTGGCCTCCGTGAAAGTCTGACATGGTGCTGAAATTGAGTCTTTACTTGTAACTTGCCAGGACATGACAGACATACTTTTCCCGTTGAAGCATGGAACATTGTCTAAAGTCATTTGCGAGCACAAACCTTGGGCTTTTTATGAGGAGGGCACACCTTGAAAGCAAAATAAAGGACAGGGTTTAATTAACTTACTGGGCCTCTGTTAGTCGTTATTAGAAGCTCTTTATCAAATTAAAGGCCTGCCAGGAAGGCAGCTGAGCACTGAGAAGCAGTGACGTGTGTTAAGTGCCAAAGTGGGTTTTAATTGGCTGTTTAAATGAGGGAAAGCTCCCTGCAGTTTGACAGACATACATAGCGGGATATGTGCAAACACACACGCGCACACACATACACACACATATGAAGCCCCAGGCAGTCTGGAAATCACAGGAATCACATTTTTTTGGAAAGCTGACATCCTCCACATGGAACAATGAGCCTACCAAGAAAGGAGCCCTACATGATGTGGCATTCTATGCTCAAGAAATGCCATAGTTATGATTTCTGATAATAATAAATAAGAGCAATGTAGCCCTGAATTTTTTAACGAATTTATGTATTTATTCTAATTAGGTATAGATGACAGCAGAATGTCTTTTGATTCATTGTAAACAACGACAGCACAACTTAGCCCTGAGTTTTTTTGCTGCCAAATTTATGTTGTATGTGGTTGAGCTGAATTGCCAAAGTCTCTTACTCTTGAATGAAGTTGGGGGTTTGGTTTTGTCTTTTGTGTCTATCAAGCCATTAACATATAAGATGGGAACATGAATACCTACCCTGAAGGAATGTTATAAGAGATTTACACAATGCTCCTAATAGTGCCCAGCACATACTGACTGCCCAATAAGTGGTAGTCATTTTCACCAAAATGTTTTCTACTATTTAAAAAGATTATCAGAAATTATTTATTCTTAATAGCCCCATTAGGTTTCGAGGCATTGTAGCATGGTGGCTAATAGCACAGTCTTTGGAGTCTGATTTGGTAAAGATTTGTGTGCTGACTTTAACTTATCAAGTGGCCTCTCTGAGCCTTAGGCTCCTTTTCTATAAAATGGAATAAAACATATCTACTTTATAAAGTAGTAGGAAAATTAATGGCCATGCCTGAAAAGAGCTTAGCTATGTGTGCACATAATGGGTGCAGCCATCAACATGCTTACTAGGGAAGTGTCTGTGTCCCTTGATAAGAGAAGGGGAGACTTAATTATAAAGTGACCATGTGACAGGCCCCAAGGACACCCTACCTTTTCACATAGGCTACTAGCCAATATTCACTGAATTAACACTTTGGTGAAACTTACGAGTCTTACCAATGGACTGTGGCAAGGACAGAACTTTTAGAGTTTGGGGACACTTTCAAGACACATGGAAAGATGGCCCAAGGAGAGCTCTGCTGTCAGTCTTTTGTGGTGCTCACAATAAATCTGAGGCTTCCAGGTGCTCTGAATATGAACATGTTAGCCCCAGGACACAGCTGGAATGAGTAGCCAGGCCTCAGTTTCCAGCCTGCGGCTTAGTTCCCTGAGAAAGTTTCTTGTCAGGATTTAATTTTCAAGTGGTAGGAAAAGAAAGGACTCTAAAATGACTTTAAAAAAAACATTTACCTGAGTAGGCAGGTTAAAAAAAAAATTTTTTTTTTTTTATTGGTACTCTGAGCTTGCTATTTAAAAGAAGTTTCAATTACACTTCTTACTGTAAGATCAAGATCATCTTCACAAGGATGATGTGCAGTAGCTACTGTAACTACCTGCCTGCTAGCAGCCTCACAGTTTGGTGCAAAGTTAGCTGGGGAGGAAAGGGAAAGGAGTCATGTGACTAGAAAGGTGGGGGGTCATTAGAGCTCCTTTGGAGAAGGTTAGAGATATGAAAAGAACTTCAGCCTACTGCTGGTGGTAAGGAACTTCAAATACAGGCTCGTGGGTCCTTGGAGCCATTTTGAATAGGGGGATGTTTTCATAAAGGCTGCAAAAACAAACGTTCCTGGTTGAAGGCATGTGGCTACGTGCATTCAAACACACACCCTCTGTTCCAACAACACTGCGACCCTGAGCACTCCCGGATGCATCGGTGAGGAAGAGAACAAACTCCTTCATTTCCCTCGATCCTTGCAGAGGGCTTGGAGGGACAGCTCTCACTCAATTTTCCAGCCCAGCAAGGCTTTGAACATGAAACCCAAGTGTCCCAGGGCTCTTACAAATGAGCCACAGCAGGCCAAGTCAGGGCCTGGATTCATGGGCTGCGGGGGGGGGGGGGGTTGGTGGTGGGGGGTAATATCTCTGGCAATTACACAGAAGAAAAAGCCCGCATTCTTCTTCATTCTGCCTGTTTCACACATCTTTGGCAGCTGGGCTTCCCAATGCTTCATTTAGGCCAATGTCCGTGAAGGAATGGATCAGCAGGAGCGGGCCATCGGGCAGCCATTTTAAGCCCTTGGCCTCGGTCCCTGCTCCCAGCGCTCTGGAGAGACAGACAGGCCTTTGTGTGACTGGAGCCGGCTAAGCCAGGATGTGACTGTGCGCTGGAATCTGACCTTTCATGGGCTCCAGCACCTGTCAGAAAAACGAACAAGCTTGGGGTGTTTTTTCCGCTCTGGACTTAAATGCCAGTTTTGTGACTCCCTCACAGTGGAATGGGGCCAAGGCGGTTGTGGTCGACTCGGGCTCTCTGAGGAGCAAGCCTGAGACACAAGTGATGGACGGCCCTGCGTTTCTGAGACCTGGCCAGCCCTCGGCTCAGGATGAATTCAAGCCGAGCGGAGGACTCCAGGGCTCTGAATTAGGAACCTGGAGCAGATCAAAGCAACCATATCCCCCTGGCATCCTCTACTCTCTGTGTGTGTGTGTTCAGCATTGGAAAAAAGATGGTCGCAATGACCCTGATAGAGGTGACCCTCTGTCAGGTCTGGGATTTATGGAACAATTTTAGCACACCCCCTTTTGGGGGTGAATCTGAATATATTGGTCAAACTTGGGTTGGTCTCTGTGGCTTATGATCCTATGTATAGGACCTCAGTCAACTGACTTAAGATCTCTGAAATTTCTCAGCTATTCAATGGGGATAAAAACACCTAACTCCAGAGGTGGATTAAATGAGACAATATATACAAAGCACCAAGCATCTTGCCTAAGCACCTTGGAGGTACTTAAGTCAATAGCCACCTTTTTCTCTTCCCTGCTTCAGTGTGTGCTTGGGTAGGAGGAGAGATGGAGGTGCCAGTCACTATTGATATTTGATTGCCCCGATCCTGACCACAGAAGGGGGACAGGCCAAACCATCAGTAGCTTCAAGTGTAGGAAAACCACTTTTCTTCCAAATGCATCCGGAGTATGGCATTCAGGGCTTCTTGGTGGCCTGGCCTTCAGTCAGGGCTGGCCTAGCTGCCTGAAGGGCTTTAATGTGGACTGGTGGTTGGTACACTCCTGAACTCTGAACAAGTTCAGAACCCTAAAGGTAAAGGGAAACTAACGCAAGTCAGTCATCCAGCCCAAGGAATTTATCCCTTTGGGGTGAATACGGCCACTCTGACTATGTGCTTGGCTCTGAGGATCTTGTATCTCCCACCTCATTTTATAGATTAGCCATCCAGCACTGAGAAGTGGCAGCTGGAATGGAAGAAGGTGTCTACAACCTGACCCAGAGCTAGAGATGTGCAGATGTCAAGAAAAAAGAAAGTCTATAATATGTCAAAATATACCCTACTGTCATGTATATCTAAAAACAACAAATTAAAAAAATATATCTAAAATCCAACCATCATTCTCAAGGCTACTGATAATTTTAAAATACAGATATCTTTTATATCAAATCTGGTTTTTAAATAAACAATTATATTTCTGAAGTGAAATTTCTATTTCTTCATCACATCTCATAAAAATGTCTGGATAGAGTTTTACCAACTTGGGGAGCATGTGTTTAGGGTGGCGTGACAAAATGCAGTCTATCCCATGGTACATCTCAGAAAGAGAAGCATCCTCTGTGAAGAATGAAACCAAAACTTAGATGAGGTATCTGTGACTGTTCCTGGGGAGGACTGGCCTTAGAACTAAGACATTGGCCTGATGAAACAAATCATGGTGTGTGAGCCCCCAGTTCAATGCAGTTGGTGATTAGCAACAAGCTGTGAAGTTGGCTCCAGGTTTATTTATTTGACTGTTCTGAAGAATACAGATGAGGCCAGTTGGTAAATACAAAGAGCCAGACTTTACTACCTCTATTTAATTTAATTTTAAAAGATATTGTTACTTTAAGTCTAGATTATACATTTTGTCCCCCTTTTGTTACTGGTATTTGAAACATAGTTTCTATTTCCCTTTAACTGAATCCTACTTAATTCTTATCAAGGATTCCTATGTAAGGAAGCTTCTTCTTGTCCCCATTTCCCAGATGAGGAAACAGGCTTGAGGAGGTCCCAAATCCTTTACCAGAATAGCATGCTGGCTTTTCTTGTGGGTTTTTTTTTTTAATGTCATTGATTTACTATGAATTTATTCAGATGGTCATAATTTGATTTTGTTGACATAAAGAGTTACTTTAATCAATTAAATTGCATGCTGACAATATATTTCTCTATACCTCTCAAAAATGTCTCTGGGTTTAAAAATTTAAATGAAACTTTTAAAAAGCTCTAAATTAGATTTTCACTGGTAAGCATGTTATCTGATCATGTTATTATTTGATGTTTGATAAATACTCGTGGCTACTGTTTGGTGCTCGGTTGGACAGTTAAAAGGTGCCTTTTTTAGTCTTAATCTGAAATATATTAAGGAGGGTCAGCCAAGCCGAGGCGGGCTTAGCTAAAGGTTTTTTGCATTGGTCACAGTTTTGACTTATAGATCATCAATTAGTTGCAGATGTCGACAGTAATATGGAGTGTAGGAAGGGTCAGGAGAACACTTCGTTCCCATTTGAAAGGAATTTAGAACTTAAAAAAAAATACCCTGTTAATTCTGAGCTGCCAACATATACTCATTTATGTATGGATATAATCCCTGGAAAAACAATCAAATATTTGGAAATAGAAGAGCATAATTCTATAGGCTTTATAATGTAATTCAGTAAAAAGTTGGGTTTTTAAGAACAATCATTAACAACATGGAGAATAATAAGAATCATCTTCACATTCCTTTCATCTCTATAACTCAACAAATGTTTTCGTAATTGCAACAATTAATCACATACACGTGATAATGATATAATGAGATGCACGGCAATGCTCAGAGCAGAGGACCAAGGACTCTGTTGTTTATTTTGGATTTAATCTTCACACTCACTCTCTGAGTTAGGTTCCTCATTTGCTCCACTTAGAGAAGAAGAAAGTGGAAGGTCAAGGAGGGCAGGGCCAAGACCTCCAAGTGGCCTGGGCTCCTCCCCCCTGTATGCTGCTGTCTCCCTCACTGGGCCGTGCTGGGCATGAGGCACCATGCCAGTCACTGGAGGATCCACATTTGGGAAAGACGATATCAACTCTCTAGGAGCCAAGGATTTAGAAAGGGCTGAGATGCAGATACTAGAATTTGTAGAAGGAAGGGTGTAGGGAAGTCCAAGAAGTCCACTATGAAAGGAAGGCAGGGAGAGTGGCTTCTGGATCTCACTGACCTCCATAGGTCCACAGCCATGGCCACCTGCTATCTCTGGGCCCAAGGTCTACTTCTTACCCCTTGAGTTAAGAATGGTTTCTATATCTCAAGAAGATTTTATATTTTAAAGAGGTTTTATGTTTTTTAAAGATTTAAAAGTGCTTTAATTTCTAAAAGATTTATATTTTTAAAAGGAGGAGGAAGAAATAAAGATGACAAAGAAGAAGAGAAAGACATGTGGCAGAGACAGTATGCGGCCTGCAAAGCCTAAAATATTTTCTGTCTAGCCCTTGACAAAATTTTTGCCAATCTCTGTCTAGACCAGTGTTAATAGAAATATAATTGTGCCATATATGTAATTTAAACTTTTCTAGTAGCCACATTAATTAAGTAAAAAGAAATAGGTAAATTTAACCACAATAATGTATTATATTTAAGCAGAATATTCAAAATAGTATCATTCTAATGTGTAATCCATATAAAAATTAATGAAACAGTCAACATTCCATTTTTTATACCAACCCTTAGAAACCTGACTAGTAGTTCAACACAGCACATCTGAGTTTGGACAAGCTGCATTTTAAGTACTTAAAAGCCACATGTGAGAAGTGGCCACTGGATTGTACAGTGAGTGCTTTGACGCTGATGAATAGATGAGATTTCAATGTGAAGAGCTGAATAATAATTGGGCATAGTTTCTAATAGGACTTCACCACCTCAGCACAACTGACACTTTGAGCAGCATGTTTGGATATTAGGTGTTCCACAAAAGCTCAGGTGTGAGACAATGCAAGAAAGTTTAGAGGTGAAATGATTAGGTTATTAGAGATTTAACCTAATCCTGCATTAATCCTCTGATAAGAATAAACTGGGTGGTAACCGTAGGCAGTAGGGTGTGGCTGGAAGAGGTGGGTCATTGGGCATGTGCCTTTTGGGTATATATTTTGTCCCTGGTGAGTAGAACTGTCTCTTTGCTTCCTGATTGTCATGTCCTGGACTCCTTTCCTTCTCCACACCCTTCTGCCATGATGTGCCGACTCATCTCAAGCCCAGAGCAATGGATTCGGCCATCTTTTGGACTAAGACTTCCAAAACTGTGAGCACTAAATCAACTTTTCCTCCTCTACATTGTTCTTGTCCAGTGTTTTGGTCACAGCAGTGAAAACACTGACTAAAATACTGCATAACTGCTATGGGGGTGTCCTGGGCACTGTAGGATGTTTAACAGTATCCCTGGACTCTTCCCAGTAGCATCACCTGCCTCAGCATAGCGAAAGCATCTCCAGACATGGCCAATGTATCCTGAGGAACAGGATCACCTTTGCCAGGAACCCACTGGCCTACAGTGTGGAAAAGCTGTGTCTGGGAGTATACCTGGAACCGCATAGAAAATGCCCTCCAGGTTACCCAGTTAGATGAAAGAAGGGTAATTGAAGGAGAATAATGAGTTTGGTAGAAAAAGCTGAGGCTAGCTCTCAGGCAAAAGCACTTGAACTTCATTCCCTCTGCAGTGATAGCCATCAAAGAGTTTTGTGCAAAGGAATGGAATTAGCCAATTTGCAAATTAAAAACATTTTTTTTTCTATCTTTGAAAAACTAGATTCTTTCTCTCCTTTTTCTTACCGGCATAGATAGATTTTTTTCCCCCCTTAAAGAAAAGCATCATTTAAAGAACCAGTGCCCCCACCCTGTGTCTGGGTGTTTTGGGGTGGTTTTTATTAAATTCCAGGAGAGGGCTGGGTTTCCAAAGCAATCAGCCAGCCCCTTGGTGAGCAGGCTCCCTGCCATTTAGCTGACATTCCACCCTGCAGGAGCTGAGGAGAGAGGAAAATCAACAGTGAGCAGGCAGAGCAACTGTAGTTATGCTGTTGGAATTTCCAGTGGGGGCCTCTTGTGTTACAGTGGGGCAGTCACCAGAGGTGGAGGCAGCCTGATAAGGGCTTCAAGGTCTCACAGTGGCTAAATAGTTTGGTTTGCTCCAACTCTGACATCTAAGGGTAATACAATTTTCTAGCTTCAATAAGAGCAGTGATAATAAATTGGAATATGTATAGGTATTCCCAGTTATTCAAATGATAACACACTGTGAAGGAAGTGAGTGCATTGTAGATGACTATATAGATTTGTTATTTTAGGGTGAACTATGGGGCTGTTTGTCCAGCTCTGGGGGATATTCTCCTTTTGTCCCCTGGATCCATTCTGCCTTTCTCCACCCTGCTCTGTGCCCTGGGAGGTTGACCTTTATGGACTACACTGGCTGGGCTCTCTTGTCCTGTAGTTTCCTGTTGGATGCACTGAAAGGGAGGCCCAGCAGGAGGTCAGGGGCAGAGAGAATGAGGCTGGGGTACTTACTCCCCATCTCTCCCTGCTGGGGTGTGGGTTGGAGGTAGCTGCACTCCTTACTGAAGACCACAGCTCCTACAATGACAGGTCTCACCAGATTCCTAAAACCACTTTCTCTTCTTGCCCCTTCAGGCCTGGGGATGGGAAAGGCCACAGTGCTGTTGTTAGCCCTGGGGTGCTTCCTCATCCCTAGTGGTTTTACCCACATCTCTGTAAATCATCTGTTAATGAACTCTCTTCAGTCACCCATTTTGAATTTGCCTTCTGCTCCCTGCCAGGACCCAAGTGACATCCCAGCTCTCTCGCTTTTACTTCAGAGAATCTTTCTTGACCATCCAATAATCAACAAGGAAAATGAAAGCAATGCTAGAGTTAGCAGGCCTTTGAAGTCAATGTATTAACTCTATTTAGAGCCAGAGGAAGAAGGGCATGGAATTTTTCTAGATTTTCTAGGGTTACCAAGTAAGTTGGTATACAGGGACTTTAATGATAAAATCCACATACTTAGTTTTCTTCCAGAGAGGAATGTATGTAATGCTCAATTCAATGTTTTTTCTTTCTGGAATGTGCAACGACAATAATGGGAAAGGAACTTGGGGAAAGTGTCAGAGAAAATCACATGGGTATTTTCCTTTCCTTATGTGTGGATTGTTTGAAAGAATCCAAACCCCAGCTCAAGCTACAATGTCTGAACCAGACTCGTCAGCTGTCAACAGGTCGGCCCTGTAATTGGCCATCAGCAGAGGGAAATGTGTACTTTCATCTTCCCTCTGCTCTCAGGCTGGTTCTACCCCATGGAGAATAGGCCTGGAAGTCACATCACCTGTACTTCCTCATGGAGTTTCACTAATTACAAAAAAGAACAAGCCCTACTCTGGGTTTCGTCTCAGCCAGTTTAGCCAGAGCAAATGATTAATATCGACTAGTTGAAAAAGACTGGGTCTTTATAAAGGTACTTCCCAAGTATTGGTGAGCAAACTTTTGGCTGTTGGTAGCATAAAGGTTAAGGACCAGTAATGGCAGAGATGTTAATGGCAAGTAGAGCACCTAAAAACTGCACCAGAGAGAAGGTAGGAGCTCTCAAGTTGTGATAGGTAGAAGACACAACTTATATATATTCATCCTCTAAAGGAAGGTAAGGGTGGGATATCAGGAGGAAGGATATCAGGGCTCTAGTCTTGGCCTCTTAGGTGACTTGAGGTTAATTCCTTCAATATGTTAATCCTAGTTTCTAAGGAATAGGTGAGGATTTTCAACACTACTAAGTTGAATGATTGTTAGCCCCAAGTCCATAATCGAGTCACTTGAGTAACTTTGAAAAGGTGTCTGGAGCTCTGCTGTATACCAATTGGATTAGACTCACTGGGAATAGCCCCTGGCATTGGTATCTACCTCTCTGTTAGTAGATACAGTACTACCCTCAGATAAGCAAACAGGCCCCTGGATTGGATCCCACACCTCATGTTTCATCCTCCAGCATACATACTTTAAGTGCCTTTCTCAAAGGAAGTCCTCCTAGAGTAGCTGGGACCAGACTGGACTAACAATGAAGGCCAAGTGTACCACCCTTTTTTTTGGACTGGGACCCTTGCCATATTTCTCCCCTTCCTTTGTGGAACACTGTTGTACCCCCTGTTCTGAGTATATGTGGGAGGAAGAGGGTCCATTCAGATGCTTTGAGGAGCACCAGGGGTCATGTTTATGGGGTTATCTTGGCTGGGCTCCATTTGCAGGAGAGCACCCTGGAGAACATGTTATTCCTGCTAACTGGCAAGGTATTTTTTTATGGAATTGCTCAATACTGGGCAGTCAGAGTGGTGCTGACCTGCTAATTTGGGGGTGACTCAGATATTTCATATAGACAAAGAGTCTTTAAAACAACAACAAAAAATTTTAGCCTGGGGATTGGGATGTAGTTCTGTGGTAGAACACTTGCTTAGCATGTGCAAGGCCCTGGGTTCAATCCCCAGCACTGCCCCCCACCCACCACACAAAAAAAAAAAAAAAAAGAAAAGAAAAGAAAAATCTTGAGTCTCACACCTTCAATAGATAAATACCAATGGGTTGACAGTGATCTGTGGGATCACAAGTGATTTTCATTTCTTTCCTTATACATTTAAATTTGATGGGTAGAGAAATGTGTTGACATATTGGTGGAATTCCTTTTATGGCTGAAACTGTTTTGGTGGTCAAACCACTAAGATGGCTTATTTTGAATGCAATAATGATTGAAAGTCTGCAGTAGAATTAGAGTGAGCTAGATGATAGAAATGAATATTCTGTCGAATTAAGTGAAAAAGTTTGGGTTTCCTGATGGCAGGAAGAGAGGGGAAGTTATGTGAGAAGGAGCCCAGCAAGCCTGGTGAAGTTGAAAGCCGGGGCTCTAGCTGTGAGAACTCCCCCATGGAGGTATGAGCCAGAGACTGGCATTGTCTCTTCTTCCCCTGAAGACCAGTGGCTGTCATGTGAGGGTAATCCCTCTCCATTGCCAGACCCATCAGTAAAGTCAGCTCTGTATACAACTTTGGACTGAGTTTCTTTGGGTCAGGAAGTGCTGCTGTAAGCAGGGTAAAGGATGTGCCTTATGTACATAAGGGCATAGGCAGACATCGTGGATTCAGTTGCAATAATAACTTGAAACCTGGTACTACCAAGAGATAGGTAAGCCCTCTGAAAACCACCCGGAAGAAAGCTCCCCACATAAGTGGCTTTGAGGTAAGGAGAAAATGACTCCAAAGAAAGGGATTGCTGAGAATTGGGTAGTGTTAATTTTTCCTCAAAATTTCTTTAAAGAATACATAAATTGCTGGGTGTGGTATCAAATCCCAGATATTTGGGAGGCTGAGGCAAGTTTGAGGCCAGTCTAGGTGACTTAGTGAAGCCTCATCTCAAAAATAAAATAAAAAGGGCTGGGGACGTGCCTCAGTGGGAGAGCATGCCTGGGTTCAATCTCCAGTACTTAAAACACACACACACACACACACACACACACAATTTCTCTGGCAAGGAAAATTATTTTTTAAAAAAATCTCCAAATTTGAAAACATGGTTTCTTGAAAAGACTATGGGGACATAGGACTTTACTACAGGAGTGCATATTCTGCAGAAGATCTAGCAGACACATTTCTACATTTCCCCTATGACTTAGTGGTCCTGCCTTCAAAGATCTATGCTGAAATATACTAGGAAAAGAGTTTTTAAAAGGGATGTGCATGGAGCTGGGGATGTGGCTCAAGCGGTAGTGCGCTCGCCTGGCATGCGCGGGGTGCTGGGTTCGATCCTCAGCACCACATACAAATAAAATAAAGATGTTGTGTCCACTGAAAACTGAAAAATAAATATTAAAAAAATTATCTCTCTCTCTCTCTCTCTTAAAGAAAGAAAAAAAAGGGGGGTGTGCATGAAGCTGTTCACTGTAGCACCATCTTTAAAGAAAAGACTGGAATGCCAAATGCCTATCCACAGGAACTAGTTGAATAAACCATGGTGTAGTCATGCAGTGGAGTATTCTGCAACTGAGGGCAGAATGAAGATCAGTATATGATTTTGGGAGGCAAGTAAAAAAAAAAAAAAAGCAAGGTGTGAAAAATATCATAGTTGACCACTATTGTTCTATGAATGGGAGTACATGTTTGTATAAAAATACATGTATTATATGATTATAGTTTCATAAAAGGGAAGGATAAATATAAACAATCTAATAAGTAGTTATCAGTAGAAGAAGGAGGAGAGTAATAAGGAAGGGACTTATACACTTGACTTTAGAATATATATATATATATATATATATATATATATATATACATATAATTCTAGATGTATGCTTATAATATATACACAAATTATTAAACAAATCAACTGGGTATATAATGGTTAAAACCAACACTTTTCAATCACAACAGTCTCATTTACTAGCTGCCTGTGGTTAGGAAAGTTAAATAAGTTTTCTAGGCCCCAGTTTATTTATCTTTAAAGACAATAATCCTGCTCCACAGTATTGATGTGAAGATCAAATTAAATAACTTATCTCAAGTAGTTAGCACATCAGCCAATATAGAAAAAATTTAATAAACAGAAATAATGGTGGCGTTAGTTTACATGCCATTTTATTTATTTTTATTCTAATTAGTTATACATGACAGCAGAACATTTCAACTCATTGTACACAAATGGAGCTCAGCTTCTCATTTCTCTGGCTGTACACGATGCAGAGTCACATCGTTTGTGCAATCATACATGTACAAAGGGTAATAATGTCTGTCTCATTCCACTATCTTTCCCACTCCCACACCCCTTCCCCTCCCCTACTTCTCTCTGCCCAATCCAAAGTTCCCCCATTTTGCACTAGTCCCTCCACCAATATGGATCAGCATCCACATATCAGAGAAAACATTTGGCTTTTGTTTTTTGGGGGATTGGCTTATTTCGCTTAGCACAATATTCTCCAACTCCATCCATTTACTTGCAAATGCCATAATTTCATTCTTCTTTAAGGCTGAGTAATATTCCGTTGTGTGTCTATACTACATTTTCTTTATCCATTCATCTATAGAAGGGCATCTACTTGGTTCCATAGTTTGCTATTATGAATTGAGCTACTATAAACATTGATTGCTATAAACATTGGCTATGTCACTATAGTATGCTAATTTTAAGTCCTTTGGGTATAAACTGAGGATTGGGATAGCTGGGTCCAATGGTGGTTCCATTCCAAGTTTTCTAAGGAATCTCCATACTGCTTTCCAGAGTGGTTGCTATTTTATAGTGTGTATTGTGCCCAATAGAGAGGCACATGCCTGTAATCCCAGGGGCTGGGCAGTCTGAGGCAGGATGATTACAAGTTCAAAGCCAGTCTTGGCAACTTAGCAAGTCCCTAAGCAATTTAGCAAGACCCTGTTTCAAAATTTAAAAAAGGGGGGGGGGGT
>NW_025999900.1:845877-908665 GCF_001458135.2 Marmota marmota marmota
TTAAAAAAGGGGGGGGGGGTGAGTGGGCTGTGGATGTGGCTCAGTGGTAAAGTGCCTCTGAGTTCAATCCATGGTACAAAAAAAAAAAAGTGTGCCTTGTGTCAGACCGGTTCTACTCACCTTAAGATATAACTCAGTTAATTTTCCATCAGCTCTGTAGGGTTGGCATTAATAAAATGCCTTATCTTGCAGTGATTTCCCTGAAGTATCTCAACTCTGCTGGAGTTGGGAGTCAAACCCATAGTTGTTGAGCTCATTAATTTTGACCCCATGCATTTCTGAGTTGGGCCATGGTCATCCAGAGCCTGTTGACCATGTCAAAATAGCCCTAAATTGTATGGTTATTTGGAGGTCTGGTCTGGCCACATCCACAGGTAAATAAAGATATGGCCCGTAAATTTGCCCCCCCCCCCAACCGCTTGTGCCTCAGCAGAATATAATTTCAATATTGTAAGGTACAAGTCACAGGAACTACTGAATATCACTCCATCTAACACACGAGAGACTGACCAGCTCTGACCTGCCATGTTGGTGGTGCCTACCTCTAGGCAGAGAGTATCCTGCTCACTGAGAGTAAGAAGGCAAGCATTTGCTCCTTTCATCCACAGAAGTAGGGTTATGGGGTTCTGCAGATGCAAGGCAGGCATCCTGAAGAAGTGTCTCCATAGAAAGTTGTCCAAAGGACATGGTTTTATGAGGGCCATTGGGTGCCTCGAATCCTATCTCCTCTATCCTGCATCTCTGCTGCCTCTGGACAAACTCTGCTTTGCTCCCAATAAGCATATTCCCCACGCTGCCTCGGCTGTGGCAATTGGAGGCCATGCTCACTCTCCCATTCAAAACATAAGCCTCTAGAAGATAGGGTCTTTGCCTTTAAACTCCTCATGTGTTCTCTGTATGTTTCACATATATGCCCAGTGGCCTTCATAAGGATCAGTGTCCTCATAAAAAAGACACAAGAGCATTCTCTCTCATACAGACACACACACACACACACACACACACACAGTGAGAAGGCAACTGTCTGCAAGCCAGAGAACCCTCATAAGAAACTGACCCTGAAGGACCTGCAGCTGGGTCTTCTGGCCTCCAGAACTGTAAGAAAATAAATTCCTGTCATTTGAACTACCCAGTCCATAGTATTTTGTTATAGCAGTATGAGAAGACTAATGCACATAATAAAGATAAGGATTGTTTAGTGAAATTGTGTGTGTGTGTGTGTGTGTGTGTGTGTGTGTGTGTGTGAGAGAGAGAGAGAGAGAGAGAGAGAGAGAGAGAGAGAGAGAACAAACATGCACTGGGTTTGATGTAAAAATGTGTTTCATACTATTGGTTATAATAAAAAGTTTGAAAGCAACTACCATACTGTACTTGAGGGTTAGTGAGTGCCTGAAAATTAAATGTTTAATGAGAAGGAGGAAAGAAAGGGGAGATTGAGAGAAGAGGGAAAGAAAGGAGTGAAGAAAAAATGACAGAAAGACATTGGGACAGTTTTATGTCCTCAATGTGTGTGGGAATCGTGGGCACAGACAGCCAGGCATGATTTACATTATTTGTGAAAAGTTTAGAAGAAACTGAGAAAGACAGGAGAGAAAAGACAGGGAGTAACCAAAAAGTTCACAGTCCAAACCTCACAAATCAGCCCTGACATTTCGTCATCTCATTTTTGACTCATTCTGGTTTGTGAGCCTTGATATAGGAGTTGGAAATGAATTTTAATTTCCTGTTGGTTTGAGGAGATTCAAGACTGTGATATTTGAAAACATTTTCAAGCAATTCAGCTTCTTCTTGCCAATGGGATTTCTCCTTGGACAGGCTCTGATATGATGGTGATTCAAGCTTTGCTTTGCAGCTTCTCAGACTGAGGTAACCAGGATAACCCTGATCTCAATTCATCTGTCAGGGCAAAAGACCTTCCAGAAACCTCCTGGCCTTTTTTCCTTTATATTCTCCCCACCTTTGTAGTATGGGATTGAACCCAGGGGTACTTTTCCACTGAGCTGCATCCCCAGTCATTTTTATTTTTACTTTGAGACAGGGTCTCACTAAATTTCCCAGGCTGACCTTGAACTTGTAATTCTCCTGCCTCAACCTCCTGGGATTACAGGAGGCATATACCACCATGCCTGGCCCTTCTGGTCTTTTTAAACACACTGTCTCAGGAACTCAGAATATAGATTCACAGAGAAGAAATAATACCAGATATATAAAGGGATGTTTCTTAATGAGAGAGGAGAAAATTCATCAGGAATATATAATAATCCTAAAAGTGTATGTGTCTAATAAGAGTTTTTAAAAACACGAAACACCTGATAGAATTGGAGCCAAGCTAAAAAAGCTTCCAATGGCCAAAGCTGGAACAATTTGAACAATAAATAAATAATGTAGTATTGGATTATATCCTAATCACAAATGAACATGGATATACTAATGATTGAATAAATAAATAGATAAGGAAAAAGAGATACATCTCTCTTGCAGAAGAATTTGAAATAATATATATATTCCACTTGCCCTTTGAGTGCAGCTATGCTTAGTGAATTACTTAAAATATGCAAAGGAGGGAAAAGGTAACTTCACCATGGCCAAACTCTGTGGTCCATGTTAACATCAGCTGCAATAAGTCTTTGATAGCATGAACATTTGATATGATGTGATGAGAACAGCACTTTGCCTCTATGGTCTTTTCCTCCACAGAACCCAGAATATTAGTCTAACCATGGGAACAACATTAGATAAACCACAACACTGTTATAGTTGAAGTAAAAGGTGTTTCCCAAAAGCTCATGTGTGGGACAATGCAAGAATTTTCAGAGGTGAGATGATTAGATCATGACAGGTGTAACCTGATGAATGGATTAATCCACTGATATGGATTAACTGGGTGGTAACTATAGGCAGGTAAGGTGTGCCTGTAGGAGGTGGATCACTGGCCATGTGACTTTGGGGTTTATATTTTGTCCCTAGTGAGTTGAATGCTCTCTGTTTCCTGGTGGCCCTATTCTGAGTTTCTTTCCTCTGCCATGCCCTTCCACCATGATGTTCTGCATCACCGTGGACCCAGAGCTATGAAGTCAGCTGAGCATGGACTGAATATCTGAAACCATGAGCTTATAAACTTTCCCTCCTCTATGCTGTTCTTGTCAGGTATTTTGGTCATAGTGATGAAAAAGCTGACTAAAACACACACTGAGGAGTGGTCTACAAAACATTTGCACAGTATACCTCAAAACCATCAAGGTCATCATAAACAAGGAAAGTCTGAGAAATTGTAGCCCGGAAGAGACTAAGGAGATGTGGTGACTAAATGTAATGTGGTGTCCTGGACTGGATATGGAACAGAAAAAAGACATTAGGAAAGAAGTAGTAAAATGGAATAAACTATGGTTCTAGTTAAAGTTGCTTCCTTAGCCTGACAAATGAATCATAGTAACATGAGATGTTAACAACAGGGAAACTGGGTTCAGGTATAGAAGAACTCTTTGTTGTATGTGTCTTTGTAAGTTTTCTGTAAATAATACTATCCTAAAATTGGTAATAAAGAAACAGAACTAAAAGGAAAAAATAGACAAGTACATATGATATTAGAAAATTTTTAATATTTATTTCTCAAATTGACAGAAGAAACAGACTAAAAAATAGTGAAAATATAGACGATTTGAGCAACATTATCCATAGACTTGGAGAAAATGTCTGTAAAACATACATTTTATAAAATGCTTATAGCCAAAATATATAAATAACTCTAACAGCTCCATAGAAAATGAGAAACAAATGGGCAAAAAATTTCAACAGCCAGTTCCCCAAGGAAGACATACAAATGGTAAATAAGGATGGAGAAAAATGCTCAACATCATTCATCATTAGGGAAATGCAAATTAAAATAATGAGGTACTGCTACACGCACTGGAATTACTCAAATTAAAAATACTTATAATGCCATTTGTCGGTGAGAATGTGGAGCACCTGGAACTCTCTTACATTACTGATGGGAAATGTGAAATGGTACAGACTTTTGGAAAATAGTTTGGCAGTTTTTTATAAAAACCAAATATAAACTTATCATATGACCCAGTAATTCAATTCTAAGGTATTTACATAAGAGAAATAAAAACATGTGTTCATACAAAGACATGAACATGTATGTTTATAGCAATCTCATTTACAGTAGCTAAAAGCTGAAAACAATTCAAATATCTATCAACTGGTGAATAGATAAATAAACCATAGTATTTCCTTACAGTGCAATACTTCTCAGTATCAAAGAGAAATGAACCACTGATACGCTCAGCAGCATGGCGAGTCTCAGAAGCATTCTAAGTGAGAAAGAAGCCAGATGTGGAAGACTACATGCTGTATGATTCCATTTATATGAAATTCTAGAAAAAGCAAAGCTATAGTAACAAAAACCAGAGTAGTCATTGCCTGAGACTGGAGATGGTGAAATGAGATTGGCTGCACAGGAGCAAAAGGATACTTTTTAGAGCAATGGAAATGTTCTATATTTGCATTGTGCTGGTGATTCTACAACTGTATGTATTTATTATACTCATCAGATGATACATTTAAAAACAGGTGGATTTTATTGTCTTTTACATATTGTTATGACTCAATAACACTCATTTTAAAGGATCTAAGTTATGTTTTACAAAGTTTCATGACAAGCCATGTATGCAGAAAAAGGTGAAGAATTAGTGGAGGTGGACTGGGGGTATAGCTCGGTTGGGAGAGTGCTTGCCTAGCATGCACAAAGCCCTGGGTTCAGTCCTATACACACACACACACACACACACACATAACCAATTGCAATAACTAATAAATCAGTCTACTACCTGGGATTGGAGTTTTTAAATATACATTTTTAGTTGGACACAATACCTTTATTTTATTTGTTTATTTTTATGTGGTGCTGAAGATTGAACCCAGTGCCTCACACATGCAAGGCAAGCACTCTACCACGGAGCCACAATCCCAGCCCCTGGGATTTGATTTTAATAGAATGTACCCATGAATAAAATGTACCCTTGATTGAGAATCTGGTCTCCATACCTTTCTTGTGCTTCCTTTCATTCCAGATTTTGACTGTTCTTCTCACATGAGTTTTTATTATTTCTTGAATTTAAGCCACTGTTTTTGTGTTTGGATTCTTGGTTCCAGCTAAAATCAAGAGTTTATGGTCATCTGGTCAACTAAGGTGATTTTTTACTTAGCCTCACTGGTATTTGCAATGCCAGCATTTCACATATTATCCTTTCCCAGTAGAAATGCTGTAATGACTAAGGACTAAATAAATAAATAAAGTTAATGAGCTAGGTATCATGAGCAACCATTTAGGGGTTCTATGTACTTTCTCTTTAAACATAACAAGGCAGTTTGCATGATCATTGCAACTTATGAAAAAAATAAATTTTTGCTTTTTCAGGCACTGTAGTCAATGAATAAAGTCCTTCAGCATATTTCTAAAGGAGCAACACACACACACGCAAAAAAAAAAAACCCCTGTGCTATAGAATCCCATGAGAAATAGAGATTGAAATCATAACACAAAGAACAGAAACTCTTCCTAAAATTTCTACACTGGTTTGATATGAGCAAAAGGATTTGTATGCAAATCAAGAATACATTTAGGACTGGAAATGTAGCTCCATGGCGGAGGCTTGTTTGCCTAGCCCTGGGTTCAATCCCCAGTTCTGCCAAAAAAAGGAAAAAAAAAAAGAATTCACTAAAAAATGTCACCTATCAGCATAATTTTGTGGCTTTTAGCAAATGATAGAATAAATCTGGTAGGAAGAGAAAGTTGTAGTTTGCCAAGTCTAACCCCTTTGGTGGAGGCAAATCCCACTAAATGAGAAAAACTTGGTGTTTAAATGTGTTTACTCTATAAAATAGAACATTCTGTTTTTTGATTTTGTAAAGATTTCTTGAAGTAGCATTTACAGATTGCTTTGATTTGTTGAATGCAAATGAATCATAAATATATGGAGACAATTTTCCTCAAATTTACCCAAAATTTTAATAATTAAGAACTAGCCAAACATACTTTGGGTTGGGTTTAAATATCTGACAAACCATTCCAAAACATTTGGAGAACGCAAATAGACTGCATTCCAAACTGAGATGTTTTTGTTTTGGTGTTGTGTTTAAATTTTACATGGGCAACAAAACACTTGGATTTGTCTCTACAAATATGAATCTGTTTTCAGCATTTATACCTCAACTGTCACACTGATAGGAAAGTTTTGTTAATTGTTTTTTCCTGGAAATGAAATCAATTTTCAGAGAGATGGGAGATTCTACTGATGGTTGAGAGTAGCCCAGGTGTATATTGGACAAGCCTCCAACCCTCCTTTTGACACTGGCCTATCCCTCCACCAACCCAGTGTTTTCTAACTGAGTTAGAAGCCTCTGCCATGGTACCCACTGTGAATGGATCCCATTCTTGAATGTAGCAAATATTCCCCATTTCAGCTCTACTTACTCTCCTTGACCTTGGGGTTTTAATCTTTGTTTTTATGTTCTTTCTCCAGATACTGCTCCATCTCAGCTCTCTGGTTCTTTCCATTTCTGGCTCTTTGGGACAAATCCCATTCTCTCTTCTCACTCAACTCTCAACCGGGAAGTTCACTCTGATTCTGGATTTTTCTGGTCATGGAAGAGTGTGGAGCCTATGGAGACCTTAATTAACTCAATGAAGAACTCAATGAATTCCAATCCAAAGTCTTGGGAGGAAAAATTCCTTGTAGTCCGCCGGGATCATTGGTTTCAGAAATTCCCAGAGGCAGTTGTCAATGGAACTAGGACAGAGAAAATCTCGATTGGGGTGCCCTGGGGCCAATGTTCATCAGTTCCTGGGAAGGGTATCAGTAAGTGTGAAAATCCTTCCATCTTCCAGGTGAGGGCAGATGTAAACTGGTGGATGGTTACCTGTAACCATGAGTGATCCTGGAAGTTATTTAACTTCCTGAATAAATAGGAGTTTTTCCTATTCTTTTCTACTGGTTCTCTTCATAATTTGATCATTGAATTTTAAAGGGGGGAGGAATGGGAGACAGAAAAAAAAAGATAAAACTCAATCAGTTGTGCCGTCTTCTAGCAGTTAGCAAGTTTTGAGTTCATGTTTGAATCACTAGATAAACTGGAATGATTAATGCATGGTAGAATGACAGGTAATCTTTTTCTTCCCTTCCTTGACCTGTACTTCAACAAGAGGGGAGCTTGTACTTTAAAAATTTTATCAAAACCAATTCTTTGCCTTGATAATTAAGAGTATCTTGATGTAAGGATGGAGGCCCATTGTACTAGGCAATGGTTTGTATGTGGTCTGTCCCACAAAGGTGCCTGTGTTGGAGACCTGGTCTCCAGGATGGTGAAAGATAATGGAACCTATAAGAGGTGGGGCCTAGTGGGAAGTCCTTGGGTCATTGAGGATGCTATCCTCAGGTGGGATTTAGACCAGTGGTTTCCACTGACTGCAGATTAGACTTACCTGGGGAGTCTTTAAACTAACAGTGGTTGGGCCCAAACCTAGCTGTGCATAGAGCCTAGGCATCAGCATTTAGAAAAAAACAAAAAATAGAAAACAAAAAACTTCCCTGGGTGATTCTAAGGTGTAATCAGAATTGAAAATCATTGGTTTCAGTTGTACTGTTTCTGGGAAAAAAATTTTATTTGTGTTTTAGAGATGTACTTACTTTAAGAGGTTAATAGCACAGAAATTGACAATCCTGTATCTCTGTGACTGGTGAGAATGTTGCAAACTAATCTTGAATTCTAGAATTTGCATCCAACCTTATCAACAAAATTACTAATATCCCTTTACATCATCTTTGTCTCTGAAGCTAAAGGTGTCATTAATGTCCACCCTGCTGAAGGTTGTAGGAGACAAATTCCTTCCAATAGCAGCTTTCTGTAAGCATTCTACAGTGAGATCTCTTCCTATGGGTAGAAGCAGGTAGAGCATTTTCCTGGGGTTGGGGGGTGTGTGTATGATGGAAATGGGTTCTGGACCCATAGAGAAAGTCCAAAGTTGACTTTCACTTCAGCCTTTGACCTTGCTAGACTACAACATCTTTCTTAAAGTGTACTAATGCATGAATAAAGAAATTTGTCTACGTCTTTGCAACTTGTGTGTTAGTGTTGGGCTGATTGAGAAGATAAAGTGACAAGGAGACAGTTTTCTTGTTGCCTCTTCTCCTGGGCAAAAGGTGGGAAGCCCACCAGAAGGATCCCAGCTCTGCAGAGGGCCTGATGATAACAGGCCCTCATAGGGAAGCCAGAAACAGGAATGGCAGACAGTCCCCAGTCTGTAAGTTCCCTGGAAAGAGGATTTTCACAAGAAGAAGCAAACTTTCTGGCAATATGTGATAGTTAATGTTTAAACAATGGCTGAAAAAAAGATCCCTAAACTGTAGCATTAGCCAACTTTCATTGTGTAATTACCCCCACCGTTGCCAACCTGAACAGTGAGTCACACAAAGGGGAGTTGAGAGGAAGGGTGCCAAAACAACACCCACAGGTGGTAGGAGCAGGCTGGAGCTTACCACTGCCCTGGGTTAGGGCCCCTTGCAGAGGGAAGGAGCCGTCCAGCAAATTCTTGGGGGTATAAGTGTATTTTATACATGTCTCTGCTCTCTGGGTGTTCCCCCTCCTCTTTTAACACAAACAACCAGCACACAGCTGTGATTCTTTCAAGTATGACCTCATGAACTCAGAGCTTAAAGCAAGTCATTTATCAGAACCAAAACCTATTACTTGGACCCAAATAGGCAGAAAAGTATGAGGGCTATATCTTTTTATGAAACATCAAACGTTTTCAAGTGTTCTTCACATGTTATCTTAGAACTAATCCTGTACAGTTTGAGGTGGTCAATAACAGATACTATTTATTGAGAGCCTACTAGGTACCTGACATGTATTCACACATTTGATCTTTACTGTAATTCTATGATGAAGGTACTATGATTAGAATTGTAACTTTTGACCAGGTAACCACAGAGAATATTTTTGAATGAAACTACACATTATTCTAGACTGTTCAAAGGCAGTTTGAGATGTTCAAAATAGTAAACATTTACTCGGTATTTACTGTGTACCTGATGTTTCCCATGAACTCTCCATTGGGTTTTTATAAGATTCCTAATCTGACTCATGAGTAGGCTGTCACAGGAGGTCCAAGGAGTTACCAAAAAGGGAGACCTTGACTCAGGTAGGGGTATCTTGCCATATATGACAGAAAGGAATTTAAGTATGCTCCAGTTAGAGACACAGAATTATTTAGGAAAGCAGATAAACATTCAAGGGGAGAATGTGGGCTATCTCAGGGAAAAGATATTTTGGTGGGTAAAATATGCAATTTTTGAGTCAGATTAGGAAAATTATAAAAATCCAATGGAGAGTTCATGGGAAACATCAGGTACACAATAAGCACTCAGTAAATGTTTACTATTTTGAACATCTCAAACTGCCTTGTGAACAGTCTAGAATAATGCGTAGTTTCATTCAAAAATATTCTCTGTGGTTATCTGGTCAAAAGTTACAATTCTAATCATATTTGGGGCGGCGGTAAATATGCATTCATGGGAGAATGTGGCTCATCTCCAGAGGGAAATATAGCAGTCCCTTGGTATGGGGTGTTAATATTTTAGGACAGTTGCTAGGGGATGAACTAGACATGAAGCCAGGGCAAATTTACACCATTTGTGCCAGTTTTTCTGGTTTTTGTGCATTGCCTTTAAGTTACTTTTGCAGGAAAGGGCAGAGGTCAAGGGCACAGGCCAGATACATGGGCCAAGTTATTCAGGAATGCTTATTTTGTATTTCAATGATTCATGGATTTTTCCTGTATTCCAAAGGCTCCTGGGCACTTCTCTTTTGAAACTCCATCTATCTTTTCTTTTCTGTACCCGTAATTTCTCGTCTCCAGGTATTCCATGATGCTTATTTCACAATTAAGAAAGTAGAGGACAGAAAGTGGCTTCAGGAAGGTCAGGTGACTTGATAGCAGCGACAAGGGCCAAACTCAGCTTGTTATTGGAGCTCCTTTACCCACAGGACTCCCATACCTTCTGGAGCAGGAATGTCACTAGGTAAGTCCCTGACCTTTAGTGAGGACGTCTGGCCTTGCTTAAAAGTAATGCACTTCTGTTCAAATGTTCCTCCACAACCCCCTTCCCAACACACCCACTTCCTTCAGGCTATAAACATGGACTTTTCACTTTCCCCCTGGGGCTGTTTGCTTTACGTGACTGAGGCCAGCGATTTAGAGGTGAAATCTCCAGATGCCAACAGATCTGGAGATGAAGTGGGAATCAAATGCAGTTGTCCTAACGGCTCATCAACTTCAGTGCTATCCCCTTAAAAACTGCTGCTAAACCGCACAGGTTTCATTTGAAATTCGGGGGTTAAAGTCTATCAGATTTCAGGAGGATTCTGTTGATTGCCACCTTTAGACGCTTTGGTAGTAAAACAGTCTCAAAGTTTCTACCTCATTGGACTGACATAATTTACACCTTTCATTCTGGGGTTGTCTTAACTAGCCACACAGTGGTGTTCTTATATAGACAAAGCTACTGGAGTTTTGAAACAGGAAGGGCTAGAAACTCCTTTTTGAAAGTAAAATAAAGCTTACCCAGTGGGGTATTTCCTTGACTTTCCAAACTCTGACATGTGTTAGGTAGTCAGGAAAGAATAATAAAATTCCCCAGGAAAAGCTTTTCGCAAATGGCAGTGGTTAAAAAGTGGTTTTCTAGGTAGCCACGGGCCTGATTCCCATCTCACTCTCCTCACCTCCCGCAGGGCTGGTCTCAGCTGCTCCTGAAGAGGCAGATCTTCTTAGTCCTGCAGGAGGTCTGAGGCTTCCAGAACAGCCCAAGGATAGCTTGGAGACTGCCCAGCCCACAACTGAGGCTCCATCTGTGAGTGTGAGTCTAGGTCACACAAGAGTTATACTAGTTTTCCAGGCTGCTCTTTGGTTTCCCAGGAAAGGGCCCAGCTTGGATGAAGTCCTGGCAATTCAGCCAGTGCTACATGATCATGGGGAAAGGGAGAAAGTGCTTGTGCAATGGGAAGGACTGTAAAAACCACAGGGAGATTCAGGGTTCCAGTGGGCAGTCTTAAGTAAGCAAGGACAAGATTCATGGAGTTGAAGAGGTAAGAGCGCATTGCTGGAGGACACAGGGAATTTCTGGAGAGTCCTTCACAAAGTAGCTGCACAATACTGTTAGAGTCTGTAAACAAGTCAAAATAACACCTGGCATTTTGCCAGGGGAATGTTAAAGTTCGTAAACAAGTCTGGATGGTGCCTGGCAAAATGTCAGAGGGAGTGGTTTGAGAAGTAACAAAACCGAGCCATTAGGTGTNCCCCCCGGTTATTTTGCTGCAGCCGGACTGGGGCACAATACAGTTGTCAAGAACTTTAATTCAGCCTTAAGGTCTCAGGGAAAGAAGAGGAGTTTGGGAGGTTCTGGTATGGGGGGGCCAGTGAGGAAAGACAAGTTTAATTTATGGGTTCACACCTATAGCCTATAGTAGCCAGCCAATGGCTGAGGGAGAAACATGTAGAAATTAAAAGATCCAGGTATGTTACCTGTTGAAGCAATTTTATTTATATATTACCTTATACCACAGTCTGTTCTGCTATCGTACAATGCATGCATTTATAAGACTCACTGTGCTACCCAAAATTGTACAATAAAACAGGGCCAGCCATGTGCGGTGGTGCACACCTTTAATCCCAGGAAGACTGAGGCAGGAGGATCTCAGTTCAGGCCAGTCTGGGCAAATTAGTGAGATCCTGTTTCAAAAATAAAAATATAATGAAAAAGACTGGGGTGTTGCTCAGTGGTAGAATGCCTCTGGGTTCAATTCCCAGTTCCACAAAATAAAACAAACAAAATGAAACATAACTAATCACAGGGGGATGAGAGAAAAATAGGGCCAGGATATAGTACCTGAAAACTGTCAGTGGCATTAAAAAAGATAGAAGTCTAATAAAAATGGTAGCACAATTCTATGCATGTTAAATAATTTAGAAGTATAAAAATGCTACAATAAATATGGCTTTTTATCTTGCAAAAGACTTGAAATTTGCCAGGTGTGATGGTACACACCTATAATCCCAGTGGCTCAGGCGACTGAGGCAGGAGGATCGAAAGTTCAAAGCCAGCCTCAGCAAAAATGAGGTGCTAAACAACTCAGTGAGACCCTGTCTCTAAATAAAATACAAAATAGGGCTGGGGATTTTGCTCAATGGCTGAGTGCCCCAAAGTTCAATCAATCCCTGGTAACAAAACAAAACAAAAACAAAAAAAGACCTGAAATTTGTGTGCAGAACCAGCTGTTGGCAGGATTGCAACTTATGAGTTACTATGAAGAGGTAGGAGGAAGGTTATCAAATTTGTCAATCTTTTTCAGTCCTATAATTCTGAAATTTGCTTTTATGTCTTTGAAATGTGGGTCTTTGGATGCATACATTATAACAGGTACCTGTTTCACCAAAGTTGAAAATTTGATCCAGTGTACACTCTTCTTTAACTTCTGCATCCCTGCTGGAAATTTTTTCTCAGCTTTCTTATTTGCACTTGGAGCTTAACCCAACAGCTAAAGTCATCAGAAACTGTAGGGATGTTGTGATGTTTGGAACCACCAAACCAGCCACTTGCAGTACAAAAGGTGACACATCTGTGGAATTTGGCATTTCCATCAAGGTCTTTGTGTACAGACAGCACCTCCTCTTTGTGAGAGATGTTCTCCTTCTATTCTTTACTATTTGGTTTTTAATCATAGAAGTATTGATCTTTCTCTCTCTTCTGTTTCTTCTTGGTTCTTATTCAGGCCTATTCATATTGACTTCTCAGCACTTGAGGTTATTCCATCTGTAGACATTTCTTTTATTCCCAGGGTGCCAGGATTTGAATATGTCCTCTAAAATTTTTGTGCTAGAAACTGAGTCCTTTATGTAATAGTGTTGGGAGGTGGAGCCTAATGGGTAGTGTTTAGATAAATAGGAACATATGTTTGTGTTCAGAGAGGTTAACAACTAGCAAAATACAATCTTGTAGGACAACTCACTTGGTAAGGATAATTAGAATAACACTTCTCTAAGGTAACGACGGGGCAGATTGTGAAGTGTGTGCAGATGCGCATTTTGTGGATCTGACAAGGCTCTGTTCAGCCTAGTGCAGTTTTCTATGTTAACCTAGTTTTCTCACAGATGAAATTGCCTGTGAGAAACTTGCATTATGCTCAAATTGCTCTCTAATGTTTTAATCTCTTTGGAAAAAATACACATTTTTGAAACAAGTGTTAAATTTTTGGTATGTGGTGCCTCATATGGTAGGTAGTACATCTGTTCAGGTATTTTCTCAATTGACCATGATAATAATTCTAGGAGGTAAATGGGAAAGTTGATATTTTCATTCTACAGATGAGAGAAACTGAGGCTGAGTAGTATCCCACCACTTGGGCATGATTCTGGAACTACTTCTGTGTTTAAGTAGTTGGTCCTAGCAGTCCATAAAGCCTATTCTAACATCTCCTGGAAGTTTGTGAGCCTGAAATTTTTCTTTCTTTGCTAAGTAGTTCACAGGGTTTTTGTTTGTTTGTTTGTTTTTTAGTATTGCAGGGTTGCAAGAAATGGAGCCTCCCTAGGCAAAGTGCAAATTCTCCTTCATTCTAATTTAATTAAATTAAAACCATGTTTTAATTTAAATTTATTTTTAATTGATACATAAAAACACAAAAAGTAATACATCTGAATGGGTACCATTTAATGTTTCCATACATGCATAGCCATGTTTTGACTTACAAATCAAGCATCTTCAGGCAGGCACAAGATAAGAAAACTTCCTCTATCCCCTGAGTGCTAGATGAGAAAGTCCCCGTCAGGAGGTCAGTGGCTCTTCACTGTCCCTGTTACTATCCTTATAGGAGGGCAAATGCCCTGGATATGGCTGAGCCTCCTCTTCCCTCTGGTCCTGTGCGTTCTGACAGCACTTGATCAAATCCCAGCTGGGTGACAGAAAGGGACTCTGGCCATTTCCAATACTGAGCTCAGTGATGATGGCTACTATTCTGTGAGCATCTCTCCATACCCTGGGCTTCTGAGAGGGGCTTCTTTGCAAGTTCGATCATTCCCTCCACCAGGATCTGTTAGGGCCCATCTGAGCTGGGATTATTCCTTTTTCGTGGGTCATTCATTGGCTTCTTATAGTTTGAACCTCGGAACAGACTGGCTCTAGCACATGTGCCTCGCCCTGTGTGCCCTGCTCCTCTCATTCAAGGTTGCTGGAAGCTCAGTCTGCCCCAACATTTTCCTATTTACTGGAGACCTCAAAAACTTGTCAGTGACCTTCCCATGACCTGGATAAAAATCTCTCAACCTGTCCCTGCCTGTCATGTGTAAGTACAGACTTAATTCCCTTCCATTTTGATGGCATGTGTGTGTCACCTTTGTATACGCTTGGATGAGCTTTAAGTTTCCTTCCTCCCGTCCTTCCTCTCTGCCTCCCTCCCTCCCTCCCTTCCTATTTTCAAATACCTGCACTGCGACCTGTTCTATAAATGAAAAAGGGAAAGAGAAAGAACAAAGAAAGCAGAGTAGTCTAAATACCAAAGGGTGTTTTTTTGTTTGTTTGTTTGTTTAGTTTTGTTTTTGTTTTTTCATTCATGAATGAAACCTTTAACCGGAGCAGCCCTGGCTCCGTTCTAACCTGCATCTTTCATGTCCTGTTTCCAGCTGGAGTGGAAAGTCTGAGGTGCCCTGGCCCTGAGCCCATGGCGAAACCGGCTGTGGCTTATGTCTCCAGGTCTGCAATCGACAGTGGTAGCCACAGCTGCTGGGGAGGAGGTTTCAGCAGGGCATTTCCTGCTGGGTTCCTGAAGTCCATCACACTAGAGATGGCAATGCACTGGGAAGGAGGCAAAAGAAGCCTTCACCTAGGGTGACCACGGGCAGTAACAACAAAGAAGGAAAAGGAGAAATTCCTGCTGCTCATGGGCAAGGGGCTGGGTGGGGGCAGGTGGGGGAGGGGTGTCTCTGGGTATTGGTTTTGAAACTTTCTGCCTTGACTAAAGCCCAGGTTCTCAGTACAGGGGATGTGACTCATGGTCCAGAAATTCCCCAAGGCCTTGGATGACATTTATGTTGATTAGCTCTGAGTCACATTTCTGGAAGGATTTCTCTCTCTCTCTCTCTTTTTTTTTTTTTTCACCAGAGGCAAACTAAGGGAAAATGATGGCATGGATAGTGGTTTGGAAACAGCAGAGGAAATGGGTCACTTGTGTTATTAGTAAGGGAGTTGAAGACATGCAAGAACAGAAAGAAAAACAAGGCAAGAAATAAAGGACATTAAGGAGGTAGGAATCATCTCTGAATGGAGCTGGGAAATTCATGACTGGTGACTTTGGTGGTGAGGGGATGGGGACTGCCCAGATGATCCCTGCCCCTTTAACTCTCACAGTGATTACAGAAATCTAGAGTGTAAGAGTTGGAGCCTTCACTCATGCATTTATTTCACAAATATTTGTTGAGCATCTTCAAAGTTCCAGCTCTGTTCTAGTTCCCAGAGATGCCATGGGGAGTGATTTAAACCCCTGCTGGGGTTTAAATCGACAAGAGAAAAACAACAAAGGAACAATGAACCAGATGGCATCTTGGAATCTAACCCTTTTGACTTATTACCAGAAATATATTCAGAATGCTCAGGCCTAGGACTCTGCAAACTTGAACCCTTAGATGCACATGAAGGGGAGAGCACAGGAGTGGGACCCAACCACTGGTCATGGGGTCCTGACTCTTGCAGCTGCTCAGCTCTACTCTGTGATTCCTCTTTCCTGAAATAACATGCAGGGGTGTGAAGCTGACTGGAAAAGGAGGAGGGAGAGGGGACCCCTTGGTGTTCCTGATCCCCCATTATTGTGTGTTTTAAGCCTCGGGTTTAGAGTCCCTTAATGTAAATGTAGAAGATCTCAGTTAAATCATAGACTCCAAGAATGAGTCTGGGAACAGGAAAAGAAATGTCCTGAGTCCAGTAGGATTTCAAACCACCAATAGAAAAGCAAAACAAATAAAAAACACTTTTCACTAGATTAGCTCTGCTTGTGCTTGACTTGGACTAATGAATTGCAGGATATTTCTTACAAAAAGCAACACTTGCAGCCAAAAAAGCAGTCATTTGGGAAG
Organism: Marmota marmota marmota; assembly: GCF_001458135.2. Taxonomy (NCBI): domain Eukaryota; kingdom Metazoa; phylum Chordata; class Mammalia; order Rodentia; family Sciuridae; genus Marmota; species Marmota marmota. Next base: position 862,058 of record NW_025999900.1, read on the forward strand.
CAAAGGAAGGCAATTTTGAGGAACAGAAAAAGTCAAGAAGCTCCTCAAGAGCCAGGGTTCTGAATTCTATGCTGGGCTTGTCACTAACTAGCCCTGGAGAGGCAGTCCCACAAGCCAGGTGATGGAGACCAGATCTTTGGGACATCTGGGAAAGAGCATTATCCAAGAATGGAACTGGCATGGCTAGGAAGTAGGTGGGTACTTGAGAAGACCCAAGGTGACCTGGACCAAGACCACGAGCTGCTAGGGCAGCCAGGATCCCAGACTCACCCAGCAACTTGAAGAAGCCAGAATGAGGCACTGAGCTGACTCCTGCAACTAGAGTGCCCAGATGGAGGGAGGCTGGACTGGGAGTGTGGCTGCCTGGCTAGCCCCCTGCTGAGAATAAGGGCAGTTTTGCCTCCTTGCTGCCCTGTGTTCTCTAAACCCAGGCCAGCACTCACTGACGCCCACACGCGCACACACAGACACAGACACCCAGGCCATCTGGCTGCTCTCTTGACCCTACCTTCTGGCCAAACCTTCAGAGCCTATTCTCCCAGCTGACCTTACGGTAAGGGCTGCATACCAGTCCATCAGGGCCAGGCAGCCCTGAGGCAAGGTCTTTATTAAAGACAGTAACAAAACAATATGAAAGAGAAAGAGCAAAGAAGAGGAAGACAAAGAAGAAGAAGAAGGGGGAGAGGGAGGGGTGGGGGGAGGGAGGGAGAGAAAGGGAAACATGGATGAAGAATGGCAATGTGAAGCCTTCTGCTAAAGGCTGAGCAAGGCTGGGGCTAGAGGAGAAGGAGTGTGTGAGAGGGAGCCATGCCAACCAGAGGGAGTCCCACTGTCACCAGCTCTTCCTGGTAAGCTCCAGAGATGAGGAAGGTGCAGCTCCACCAGCCCTCCCCAGCACCCCCTTCTTCCTCACTGCATCTACCTGGCTGGCTTCTCAAGGTTCCCTGTCACTCCCCAGCCCCACCAGTAGTCAGGAGGGGGCTTGGCTCAGATTCCCCCTCCTATTCCTATACATCCCCAAGAAACTTCATCCAGCTGGAGAGGTCTTAGTTATCCTCTCTAAGGCTCTACCACGGGCCCTAGCCACTTCCCCCATGGTTCTCCAATACCCACCAAAGCCAATCATACACAGAGAAGTATGTGTGTATGATCAGTGTAAGTGTGTGCATATTATAAGGGGAACAGGGATATTGTACCTATAGCTCTGACAAAAGGGATTTAGATTTTGTAGATTAGGACTAAGAAAGAAATCTTTCTTACCTGGGTGGCCACCCACAGAGATGAATTAAGGCAGACTCAGCAGAATCTATGATTGAGTGAATATCTATAATTTAACCCTCCATATGCTGTGTGATGTGGCCTATTATTTCTTACCTAGACATAAATAATTACTGTTGTTACAATTATTTTTGAAACAGGGTATGCAGCATGATGGTCCCAGCCAGTGGGGAGCTATAAGACAGATGTTCAAGATGAGCCTCTGGGGCTGATCATGTCTCTGGTTATAGAGAAGGAGAGATTCTATATGTTGCCTGGCAGCCACTGATTGGTCAGAGACAAAGAGGAATGCTTATGATGGAGATGCCCTGGCAGTTATGATTTTGCTGAAGTCCATTATTAACATGAAGTACATTTCTTTATCATTTTCCAATGAGTTACTTTATTACAGACAATATGCTAAGGTAATAGAAAAACAAAGAAGAGATTAAAATTTCATTCTGAAGTCAAATCAATGGAAACTATGCATGATATACATCAATATAAAATTCTGACCATGAGGGGCTGTTGTGGTTCAGCAGTAGCAAGTTCGAGGCCCTGGGTTCGATCCTCAGCACCACATAAAAATAAATAAATAAAATAAAGGTATTGTGTTCAACTACAACTAAAAAATAAATACTAAAAAATTTTTTAAAAACATTCCAATCATGATCATTGAGAATCCCACACATGCCCACGGACATGGGCTGGTAGATGATGCTGAGTAACCAACATGGCTCAAGCCCAACCACTCTACTAGAACTGTGACTTTCCAAGAAGCTATGGCTTAGAAACCATGAAGGAAGAGACCCAAAACTCAGCCAATACTCACTTATTCTCATTCTTCCCCTCCCTTTTGCCAGTCTATTGAAACATGTCCAAGGGGCTCCGTGGGAGGCAGGTCTGCTACCTTGTGAGGCAGGCCCTTGATCTTCATGGCAGTGAATGAGTCAAGTCTATGCATTTGCTGCTGAACAAATGGAGCTTCATCTGGGGTTGTTTGAACTTGTGTATGCGTTTGCATTTCAATGATTTCTTCCTTCCCTAAGCAACCTGCTAAATGCAACATTTACAACCAATCTGCAGGCATTATTTGTGCCTGACTGGGGCCCTATTATATCAAATGAAGGCTGCCAGCTTCCCCTGCAAGAAAAAGCAAGAAGCACTGGGGAAAATGGAAATTGGACAATAGTCTTGTATACTCTCTGTTCTGTCATGGATGGCCTTCAGCAGGAAACCAATCAACAGAATCAAAAGAACATGATTTCCTGTTAGCATAGAGTGATGCTACATGAACCAGACATTCTTGTTTCATGCCCCGTGCCAGTCATTGTCAACCTGAGCATAAGTAATAACATATGACTAGGGTTGTGATTTTAGTGGAATATTCTTTTGCTTCTGGCATAATACCACACACCTTCATATGCTTCATTGCCCTTTCCTAAACCTAGGGAGCTTTCTTTTCTTTTTAGACCTCTTTTCCCCCAAAGAACTATAGCTGGTTGTTTTGCTGCATACCACCTCTTAAACCCAAGCCAGCCAACTCCCAATTGTCCTCAGCCTTTTCTTAAGCAGAACTTTATATAAATATATTATTATTATTATTATTGCATCACATAGGGTTAAAATAAACCCGCTGTGTATTGGCCCTTCAACAATCCTGCTTTTCCTCTAAAAATGGCTAGCTCCCTAAGACTGGCTTTGAGAAAGAAAAATTCTCACATCATATTTTTCTTACTTTCTAGGCTGATCTTGAAGGTGATGATAGGTCATAAGCCGCAGCCTCTGCAAGGATGTTACAACCTCTGGGGCAGTCGGAAAGTACATATGTGTTTGGAATGCAACAAAAGGGGAAAGTTACTAGTGTGTTTTGGACGGGACCCTGCATTTTTAACCCTTTATCCAAACCTAGGGGAAACACAACCCAGCTACTCAAAACCCAGTTTTCTCCTAAAATGACATAGTTAAGTAGTCATCGGAATCATTTTTTCTTCAGACAGTTTGGCTTAGTGTCTAAGAGCATTGATAACAGACAGCTGGTTCAAGTCCTAACTCCTTCCCTTGCTAAATATGTGACTCTGAGGAAGTTGAAAAGCTCTCCCATCTCATGTTCTTCCTCTGTAAAACAACAAACATCTCACAAGGTTGTCACCAAGAATGTACCTGAACTACTGGGCTTTTCCTCCCTGATCTATTATGGAGGGCATTAGCAAGAAGTGTACCAGGTAAGCGCCCAATAAGTGGCATAATTATTATCACAAAAATGTTTTAGAAAGTACTGGGTTCCAGCTCTACATGGTTTTAGGAGTGTTGACAGAGAGTATAGGGTTCAGAATCATGGAAGAGTTAAGACTACAGGCAGAGTAGCTTTTCCATGTTGTTTGCATGCATTATCTCATTCTGAGAGAGAAAATTTGGGTAGTCACTCCCATTTCATAGAGGAGGCTCTTGCACATTGCTACAATTGGCAAAGCCACGAGTAGGTTCCAGGGCTCCAGAGTCCTTGCTAGAGCTTCATCTGTACATTATGGCACCTCTGTTAAGTCTGGTCCAAGTGTTTCTCCATACATGGTGAACTTAAGCTAGCTCGATGCATAAAAAGACTGTATTCTACTCTTGTAAAAAATACAGAATCTTTGCCAATTACAAGTGAGCTGTAATCAATCAGGCTATATGTCTGCCTCATATCCGTTTCCTGTGTGTTTCTTGGTCCATATGGTGGGGCACAGAGCATTCTGAAAAATTTTTTGGTCCAGACCACTGTTCAATTCTAAAATCACAAATAAAACTAGTAAAGATCTACAAAACTAGGTTTTTCATAATTTTGTCTTTTAACATTTCTCAGAGCTGAATTTATTTGTTCTTGGCCTGTCCTCAGTTCCCCAAGGTCCTCCCCATCCCTGTCTATTCCAAGAAAAATAGAGTTCCCTGCCTTTTCTACACACACCCGACTCCTCACACTCCTGGTCCTGCACTGCCTCCTGTGGCCTCCTAGGAAAGCAACGGCTCACATATGGACAGAACCTGAACTATTCTGAGATGATTTGACTGGCCAGGATCAAAGTATCAAACTTTTGTCCCTACAAGTCCATCCTTATAATCATTCCCTTTCTCCTGAAATGAAAACTTACAATCTAGAAGGTCTTCTAGATTATCTCCATCATCTTTGGAGCTGAACTAATTTTTACTTGAAAACAGTAACAGGTAACTTTTGGAATGAGGAAGGAGGCTGCCATTGTGGAGGATGGGGTGCTGTGGTTGGGCTGGGTCTTAGGTCAGCTTCCTGGGAAGCCCACTGTGAAATGGAAATTGCATGGAGGAGGTTTATCACAAAAGGCCCTCAAGACCCACACCTGGAAGCAGGGCTTTGCAATGGCAACAGGAATAGCATAGATGTGCAGAGGTATACTGCCTCGAGGAAAGGAGCCAGGCCTCCTTTATGCCTCTGCATGGAGAGACTTGTCACTGCGTACAGACTGCTGCTAGGAAATATGACCTTAGATGAAGTGCTGTCTGTCCAAGGGTAGCAACTAAGGGTCTTCACCCACCATATTCTCAGCAGCTGGGGGAATGAGACATGAGCCCTAAAGGGGAATCTGGGTAGAGGACCACAGTATTCTGTGTAGGGAGGAAGGCAAGTTTGAATTCCTGGGAGCCTGAAGCAGTAGGGTAGCTAGGAGATGGATGCCTAGGGCTTTTAAGACTTTGATGAAAAGGCTTTTTAGGACCAAAGTCCTGAGTGTAGGAGGATTCTTATCTTCAACCTGCAATTAAATAGCAGGAGACATCTGTGAAGTATCTGGAAATGGCTGGAATCTTCTTACTGTGCCCATTCCCACTCTCATCAGCACTTGGCCATGCATCTGACCTTGGGTCATGGTATCCAACAAGGTGCTGGACCTGTATTTCTGGAAGTATACTCTGTGAAACTGCAATGTCAAGATTACCCTGGGGAAAGGACTTTAACAGCATAAAATTCTGGGCCCTAGATATAGCAAAACAATCTCCAGGATGGGAACATGAATCTGTATTATAAATATTCCCTACTTCTATCCTTGATTTTTGTTTGTTTGTTTGTTTGTTTGCACTTTAGGTTAAAGCTTAGAAACATCTCTGCCACAACAGTCTCTAGAACAGGCAGGGTCTTCAGGGCCAAGAACAAGTATTTTATTTATTGACAATATTTATCAATTATAATATTTATCAATAGTTGGGCAATATAATATTGTAGACTTTTCAAATTCCTTCTGTTTTTTCTTTTTCTTTTTTTTTTTTTAATTTGGTGGTTTACTGGAGATTTGAACCCAGGGCCTTGTGCATACAAGGCAAACACTCCACCAACTGAGCTATATCCTCAGCCCTCAAACCACTTCTGAAGTAGGCTCATATTGTTGTGGCTGTGGGACTTAGCCATAGCTATTCTACGCTAACACTTCTTTGCAGGTATCAAGTCATCCTCCTCTACTCGCCTCTTGATCCAGCCATAGGCCATGAGCTGGAGCAGTCTTCTGCCTGTAGGACTTCATCTCTCTGGCCATAATAATGAATTGAGGGATGAGCATCTGACTAAAGCTGTTATGTTCCCCCTCTGCCTCTATAATTGATGCATTGAAAGATCCATGGCTCAAGCTCAGCTAATCACAGTACTTCCCTGAGAATATTTTTCCCCCAACTAAAGCTAGTGGAGTCCTGAGGCCATGAGTGGAGTTCTAATGCTTCTAATAGCCATGCTAGTGGCACACAGAAAGTGACTTGGGAGATATTACTATGGATTATATGTTAAATGTCCCCCAAAGACCATTTGAGAAAGTCTTAGTCACCAGCCTGCAATGCTATGGGGGAAGGTGGTGGACACTCTAGGAGGTGGGGCATAATTGGAGGAAGTAGGGTCATTGGGAGAATGCCCTTGATGGGGATATTGGGACCAGATTCTCCCCACCCCTCTCTCTCTGCTTCCTGGCCTCCATGATGTGAATAGATCACGCCCTTTCTACCATGATGTTCTGCCTTGCCATGGGCACAAAAGCAGTAGAGTCAGCTGATCATGAACTGAAACCTCTTAAACTGTGAGCCAAAATAAATCTTTTCTCCTTGTGAGCTGTTTATCTCAGGTGTTTTGTCACAGTGACGGAAAGCTGACCAACTCAGAGATTAAAGCCAATTCAAGCTAAGAGGCATAGTGAAGACACTGAGAGTGCATCTAGGTAGTGTTCAAGGCCTTAAATAAGGCTTTTGTCTGGTTTGGTAATGTGAACCAATGACCTATGTATTAGTAATGGACTTTCAAGTTCTCAGAAGACAGTATTAAGCCTCTGAGGCTAGTGCATTAGGATGTGATAAGTGTAAGTGAAGAATTACTAGCTTCATGGGCTATCTGGGAAAAGAGAGGGAAGCAATGGAGATGGAAGGTAAGTGGTAGAAAGTTCTCCATTTTCCTCCTTTTTCTACACAGTTATAACCAATCACTAATGTATGTGTGTGTGTGTGTGTGTGTATGTATGTACTCATGCGAGAAGGGGGAGGGTATTTGTATTCTCTGCTCTTGTTGAGCTTACACACACACACACACACACACACACACACACACATCCCTTTCAATACAGTGTTCCAGGAATTTACCCTCAATAGATGGACATTAGCCTTTGATATAAAACCTTCTTTCTGTCCCATCTAAGGCTCTGGCTGGTGAGGATAGGAAGCTTGGGTCCACTGACCTTGAGTATCTTTCAAAAGAGCTCTCTGTGTTTGGTTTCTATGTGAAGTTAAAGTTCCCAGTACTTTGTCTTCTGTGCCCAGGTCTGTGAGCAGAAAATCTTGTATGACTTCCCCCAAGTCCACCTGACGGAGGAATTCTTTGTTGCCTTATTATCTTGGCTTTTCCCAACTACAAACCCCAGCACCAACCAGGCAAATTTCACAAAAGAATCCCTCTCCCTGAGACTCAGTTTCAGGAACTTTGTTTGAGGATGAAATTGAATTCCTTCAAAATAGAAAAGTTGAAGGCTACAGTCTAATTGGTTTTGGAAGAAAGCAAGTAACTATTTTGGGTATACAAAGGTTATCCCAGAGAAATTATGCACCCTTATTTGGAGTGAGGTGGTGGTGGTAGTGGTGATAATGGAGTTGTAGTGATGGAAGTTGTAGTGGTGGAAGTGGTGACGGTGATGGTGAAGTGGAGTAGTGGTGATATTGGAGGTGGTAGTGGTGGTGAAGGTGGTAGAGTGGTGATGGTGATGGTGATAGTGATGGTGATGATGTGAAAGTGATGGTGGTGATAATGGTGATGGTAGCTGTGGTGATAATGGAGGTGGTGGTGAAGGTGGTGATGGCGGTGATAATGATGGTGGAGGTGGTGGCAGTGTTGATGGTGCTGATGATGTGGTGTTAATACAGAACATACAGAAGATCTTTCTTACTGCTCTCATCCATACCTGAAGAATTATCATCAATGGGTTATACTGTAAAGTTTTTCAGCAAAATATTCATTTAAAATATAAGGGACATTAAGATAAAAACCCACACAGAGATTCATTCAGCATTTTCCTGGCCCTTGGCTAAGTAAAAAGCACATACCAGGTTGCCAATCCAGTTCCCTTACATTTAGGAAGAGCATTTAATAGCTCTTCTTTGCCTTCTCTGAGCCCACTTCCTCCTCCCCTTCCTCCTCCTTCTCCTTGCTCTTCCCTGTCTCCAAATTAATCTTAATAGGAAGTCCTGAAGCAAACGATCAAGTTACAAGTCGAAATACGATAGCCTGTCATCTTTCATCATTTTTGAAATAAACAAAACTGTCAGGATTCTCTGAGACCTGCCTCTGGTTCAGAGTGTTCTCTTTGAGGCTGGAGGAACACACAAGGATTAGAAAAAAGGAGGCTTGTTCTTGTGTAATGAAGAGAATGTAACGGAAGGATGGCAGTGATCTCCAATTCCAGACTTGTGTGCAATTTCAGACCATTGCATTTGAGGGGACTATTGATTAGGGCTGTAAAATGTTTGCATAATTGGGTCTTATTTTATAAAGTAGAGGTTTAAGGGCTCTTCGTTAACCAGATTCATTTCTTGTTATAGTCCCCTTCACTTTCCCCAAATGTTTGGATTGGATATACCAATTAATAATAATTGCCTGGCTTGTTTCCTGAAGATTGGTGCCTTCTGTGGACTAGGTCGTTGAAGACTGGGAGAGTGTTTTTATGTGGAAGGCCGTCTCTATTCATCAGAGGTTGTTTATCTTTTTCTGGCGCCTCCTTCAGAGCAGCCACAGTTTTTCTGAAGGAGACAGGACAGTCCAACAGCAGAGAATTGCTTGGTTCGGAGTGGGTAATGCTGGGGCCATGGTCTTGGTTTGGGGATATTTCAGAACTTTAATATTTTGGTAACCCATGCTCCATAAATCATTGAATTACATCAAGTCTATTTAAAACCCCTCTGGGCAGCTGTTTAAAATGCTGTCACTGCAGTAAGCAATGTCCTCAGAGTCACATGGCAGGTCTGGGTGAGAAGGGGATGGGTTTTGTTTGTGTTTCTTTAACTCCACTTAGGTTTACCCTCTGACTCTCCACTTCTGTGAACAGTCCCTCCACTTCCAGTTATTTTAAAAGTCAGGATCCTGAGGCCACTTAGTCCATCAGGGTTAAGCCTTCCCATCAGATCAAATTCTTTTCCCTTACATTCTTCTCTCCCAGCCATTTAGTGAAACAAGCACAAATTGTTAACTTCAGATTAATATGTTTAATAAGTGAAATCTGGAGTCTTTCAAGAAGGCAGGCAGCCTGGAGGATTGGTTGCAGCTGAGGACTCCCAAGGGCTTTTCCTAGGTCATTGCTGGGGGCTGAGACCACCTGTGTAGCACCTGTGGGCAACTTGGGCCTAATTACCCCAGGGAGCACAAGCTTTGTCAACCCTGCTCCCTGGCCTCCGATGTACTCTGGGGTCTGACAACATAGTGGGTGTTGGGAGACCAGATCCCTGGGGAGAAGGGTGAAGCTTGGCCACCAGCATCCCCTTTAGACTGCTGCATGCTTGTAGGTGTAATGCCCAGCACTGATGCTTCAAGCTCCCTCAAGAGAAAGATGGAACATCCATCTTGTCCTCCATCGTACCCAGGCCTGCAGTACCTAGGTAAGTATTTTTGTGTGCATTAAAAGACAGAGAAATTTAGTACCAGTGACCATATTTAGAACTTTTCAATCAGAAAAATAAAAAGTCAAATATGCTATTTTAATTTCAGCAGACTTGCAAATGCTATAATCTTTAAAAAAGAAACAACCAAATTTCATTTTGAATTCCATATAAAGTGTGAAGCAGCAAAAGCCCCATCATCTTTTCAGAGTCTTGACCTTCTGACCGTCTTTGTCCTTTGCTGGCACTTAGTAGATGCTTAATCAATTTGTCAACTCAGTTCGTGAATACAAATTGAGAGGGCAGGGGTTTTGGAACTGAGATCTGAGTTTGACTCTCAACATCCTCCTTACTAGCTGTGTGACCTTGAACAGATGACAGCCCTTTTGAGTTTCAGGTTAATTTGTTGAGAGGATTAAGACAAAGTACGTTGTACGTGATACATGTGATTTCTACTAATGAGATAATGAATAGTATGTATCCTATGTATCTCTTATACTTGTTTCTACTCCCAACTGGGTGTTACCCCAAGGGCACTTGTTATAGCTGTCCTGCCCAGGGGACACGAGTTGGTTTATTCTCTGCCTCTGCCAGTTGGGGAAAGAGGCAGGGTTCTCCAGGGGCGGGAGACTGGGCTGCTCAGCTTCTTGCTGGGGTTGGGGACTGGGAGTAGAGCTGGAGCCTAGGAGCATGCGGCTCAGCTCTGGGCCACCGGCAGCTGCAAACGGAGGACGGCAGTGCAGCGGCTCAGGCTCCGGCTCCCGGGGGCGCGGCCGGCAGACCGCCTCCCCGGTCCCCAGGCTGCCAGCGCCGCGGCTCGTTTGCTTTGGCCGGGGACCCTGCCCGGCCGCCAGGACCTACCCTACGGGTCTCCCGGGACTTGCCGCATCTGGGACCCTTACCCTCCGACGTTTGTGAAGTTTGAACAGAAAACACCAGCGGTGCACAAAACAAAAACACCAGCCACCAAGGAGATGGGATTCCACAGACGACCTGCCCCTTCCCATCCAAACCAACCGAACGCAACGTGTGGCGCTTCCTGGGGCCCCTGCCCCGGGGGTGGGTAGGGGGATGGGGGCGGTGGCCTGTGTTTGGGAATCAGCGGGGACCCCACCAGCCGGTGTCCAGGCCCTGACCTCTCCGAGATCTCACGCCGGGTCACTGTTTCTTTACAAAACAGAGTAACAGGAACGAGGCAAAGCTCTTAATTTTTTTTTTTTTGCAAAATTCTCCTCAGTTGAGGGAGAGGCAGTCAAAGGGCAGACTGAACTGTGTCCAGTAATGTAGTCCCCTTCCCTGAGGCGTCGGAAGTGGAGGGCCTTTCCAGGCCGCCTGGAGCTTAGACTGCACTGGAAATGGGCCTCTTCAGAAAGGGTTTTGATTTCCCGCTGTGGAAGGGGGACACTTTTCCCTCCCTCCCTTCCCCCCTCCTTTCTCTTTGGTTGTTACTTGATATTCTCCTCCCTGCCCCCGCCCATGACCTGATTAATCTATTGCTTTCTGAAAGTTTGACTGTAGTAGCTTTTTTCTCTTCCACCTCTCATCATCATATGCAGTCAGCCAAAATTTGAGTTAATGTTTAAAATTAATTTCTAATATATATTGAGTACCCCCCCAGTCGGTGAAATTTCACTGATATAATTTTTACAATATCTTTCATGTAATGATTGCATCATTTCCCAACCCGGTGGCCCTTGTTGTGTTCTTTCTTTCTCCCTTACTCTCCTCTATCCTTTCTTTTCCTCCTCCTTCTCCCTTTCTATAAAGAAAGCAGGGACTTCACCAAATCTCATCTTCATCAATTACTATCTTCATGACCTTGGGCAAGTCATTTTTGTAGGTTTTCTCAGCCTCCACTTCTTTGTCTGCAAAATGGAGTTAATAATGCCCAATTTAGATTATTGGACTGATATATTACGAATAATAATATACTCACCACATAGAATATAAATAATAATTTATGGTATTGCCTTCTGAATAAAATGAATTTTCTAGCTACCTTTACTCTCCGTCCTTGAAGAAAACTTTAGGTAACAGGTCCCAGGCTCTGGGCTCTGGGGTCAACTTCACTGTTCTTCCACTTCAGTATTCGTATCATTTCCCAAAAGGTAGATCCATGTTTTCTCTCCCACCTGAACATCTGCTTAGCCTCCTAAATAGTATCTCTGCCTCCATGCTCAACCCTGTTAATCTGTTCTCCAAAGAGCTGCCAACCTGCTCTTTTTAAAAAACAATTTTTTTTAAAAAACAAAAATTTGAAATAACTGCAAGTGAAAATTTTGGAAAAATGACCACTTTCTGACCTTTCTCTTTTCTGATGTCATAAAGATCCCTACTACCTTGAGGCTGGAATCCTCATCTGCTGACTGACTGCTGAAGTGTCACCTCCTCAAGAGATGCCATCCCACCACCTGATTTAAAGTAGCACCCACACCTCACCCCCAGTTACCATCTATTATAGTTTGGATTTTAAATGTCCCCCAAAGGCCCGTGTGTTAAAAACTTGGTCCTCAATTTGGCATTATAGGGAGGTGATAGATAAAGCCTCCCATTAGTCCCCGCCTCTTAAAGGCTCTAGGTCATTGGGGGTGTGCTCTTTAAGAGGAGAGTGGTACACCAGGGTCATTCTTTTTGCTTCGTAGCCACCATGAAGTGAGCAGCTTGCTCCACCGGCACTTCCTGACATGATGTGCTAGTTTGCCATAGGCCCAACAGCAACTGGGTGAATCCATCATGAACTGAATCCTCTAAAACTGTGAGTCAAGTTAAACAGTTCCTCTTTTTAAGTTGTTTTTCCTCAGGTATTTGTTACAGTAATGGAAAGCTGGCTAATACACCCTCTATTTATGATACCTTGTTTATTGCCAAAGCACTAAAATTAATTATTCATTCATTGATTAAGTAAATGAGCCTGTAATTTAGGAGAGAAAAAACTTCTAAACAATTAGTTCAAGCCATAAGCTTGTGGATATAAATGCAATAGCTTTCAACACAAGGCAAATTACAGAATTAATAAATTTCTAAAATCAAACAACAAAAAATATTATTATTAATGAGAAGCCTGATTCTATGGCCTGAGGTCAGGGTTTAGGTGAATATAATTCTGTCCCCAGAAAACTTTGGAAGGATTCACAAAGGAAAGAGAAAGACTGACTTTCCTTTGGCCTGAAGAAAAAAATTCCCCAAGCAGCTTCAATAACAGTGGGAAGAGAGTATGGATTTATTATTATTATTATTATTTCTTATATATTCCACATCTCTCCTGACTAAGTCTGTTAAGATAATCAGTTTTTATGCACTTATTCATTTTTTTTTCCTCAAGCCCTACCAATAGGGTCTTGTTTTTTTAACTTTAAAGATTTTTTTGGCTCCTGTGGATAAAATTCTGGAAACCACATATACAGTACTAAACACATTGGGTCTGAATTTTTCAAGTCTCATCTCACTCTCTCTGGTGTGCCTGGCCTGGATTGTTTGGGAGCCATTGGTTTTGATGGGTTTGGGAGTTTGTTGAACTCTTGCAGATTATATGTATTATATGTTTTCCTGAGTAATTTGGTTTTGTTCAAATCTCCAAATATACTTTTTCCTAAGCTCTTTCCCCTTAGTTTACAAACTTGTATATATTCCAGAAGAATGTAATCTACATGGTTAGATTCATTTGCACCCAGTTTACTTCAAGGTCATTGGCAGGGAGCTAGATGTTCAAAGGATATGAACAGTAAGAAACTTTCCCTAAAATATTTTACATGTGTGTGCCTGAAATGATGACATGTTAGCTCAGAATTCTGTATAGGTAACTCTGTTAGTTAAGTATTATTCTATTGTATGGCATAGTAAGATTTTAAGCAGCAGATAATTGAACTCATATTATTTGGACTTAATTTTTAAAAAGAAGTTATTTCTATTTTCCATTATCATTTCAGGATTTTCTCTTCTTTATTGAAATCCTTAGCAAGTACTCTCAGACAGTATTAATTTTGCTGTCTAAAAATCCATCACAGCAAGAGAACATAACTAGCCATAGGATTTGGGGCAAGTTCACTGCTGTGAGTCTAGGTTTCCTCATCTGTTGAGTAGGGATTAAAAATGTCCTGTCTGCAGAGTTGTTATGAGGAGATAACTGGAGAGAACGTGGGCAAATAAATACTTTAGGCCATACCTAGTATAAGGTATGTCCTATAGTAGAGTTTTAAATGGCAAGTGGGCCAATCTATTGAGTTGTGGTAACATTTTTGATGAAGTTTTATATTATACTATCATCACCAAATTGGTTTGTGTGTGTGTGTGTGTGTGTGTGTGTGTGTAGGTGTGTAGGTGTTGGTGCATGCAGGCAGGAATGTCTACAGCATAGCTAGGTGTTCAAGGTGTGCTGTTGATGGGCTGCTTTTGGAGGGTTTCTTTGAGAGGGGCAGACCTTGCTGACCCTCTGACCCAGGTGTTTAGCCAACAAGACACTATTGCACTTAACATCTTTAGTAATCCATCTGCAGTAGACGGCCCACTGGCCATTTGTCTAAGGCCAACCAAATGTTGATGAGGGTCATGATGGCTTTGGGGCCACACTTTGGAGGTTATTATCATTAATAATGTCTGTGTGCACCTCATGACTCTTGTGTACATGACCTTTAGAACTTCAGCTTCCCTCCTTAGAATATTGACTTTCTGCAAGATAGTTCAGAACAGAATGACCACATCCAAAATGGACTGTTAAGAGATAGTCTCTCTGTCCCGGTGTGGATGTGAAATGGCACTCACTGCGTGAAGCCACTCAGGAACATGAGGTGTCTTCAGATCCAGCATATGCAGACCACAGGTTATATTTTTCACTATGAAAAGGAGTATTTGTAGCAAACAGTGAAAGGCAAGGGAAGCCATTGTAGTAATCATGGGAAAAATGGTGTCAGATGGCAGGGCAAACCACTGTGGTAACCTCCTGAAGTAATTATGGACATCTGGATTGATGAAAGGAACTAAAGGATGGCAGGCATTCTGCATTTGGGACTGGGTTTTCCCAAAGGAAGATAAATGGAAAAAACATGTTTGCTTTAACTGCTGACTCATGGTACAAAGTTTTAATTCAGAGACTTTAATTGAAAATGCAGCAAGAATGTAAAAGATTTACATAGAAAAAAAATTTGTATATTGGCAAGACATTAATTACAAAACCAGATGGTTATGGTGGAAAAATCAACCAAGAGGCCTTTGTTTTCTCTTTTGTTTTCTTAGCATGAAACATTTTTACTTTAGACATTTCAATATTCTGTTAATTATAAGCAATGCCACCTTTCTATTCAAATTAAAGAGTGATTATCTGGTATTTTAGAATACATTAAAAAAAAAACCCACACAGAAATCATCATGACAGGAACCTGGAATATGAAAGCATTCTTGTGATAGAAGCTTCATGACCAAGACACTAGTTCTCTCTCCCCAGAGGCTAGTCTAATGAGACCATATATCTCGGTTCCTATTGACCGTGACCGCTGTCTCAGTCAGGGGTCATTTGTTTGCAACAGAAGGTTGGAACAAAACAGCCTGAAATTAGCTCAGGAAGGAGAGTTTACTGTAAGGATACCAGAGGTTTTTCACTCTCAGAGATTCCATGTTCAGGAGTGTCCTTGGGCTGGAAAGTTCATCTGACAATACATCCCTCCATTGTGTTCTCTTAGGGCACAAAGCGTCTCCTTTCCACCTCCCTCTGCACACCTGTTCCATGATAACTGGGTTGCTTCCCCAGGTGGGCTTTCCTGCTTTTCTGAAATTAGTGGGCTGAACAAGAGGCCAACCATGGCTGCCCATCTGGGTTTAAATCTACCTTCTTTCTTTTCATTTACTATTTGTCCCATCTGTTTTTTATTCTTCTTTCTCTCTTTTCTAATCTAGTACTTAAAAAATCATTCCGTTTTCCACACCCTATTTGCTTGTTGATTATATATTCTTCAATTATTCTTTTGTGGTTTCCACAGAGATTATAATCATGCATCCTTGTTTACTGTCAACTGGTTCCACTAGTATTTCTTGGACAATGAAAGAAGCTTAATGACATTTAAGCCTATAACTGCAGTCTGAATATGTATGTCCCCCCACCCTTCATTATTGAAATCCTCACCCCCAAGGCGATGGCATGAAGAGGTGGGGCCTTTGGAGTCAATGATTATGGGGGAAGCATCCTCATGCATGAAGTCAGTGTCCTTATAAAAGAGGTCTGAAAGAGTCCCCTCACCCCTTCCACTGTATGAAGACCCAGTAAGAAAAGACCCGTGTGAGCCAGAAAGTGGGCCCTCATTAGAACTGGATCTGCTGTGATCATCAACTTCCCAGCTTCCAGAACTGTGAGAAATAAATTCCTGTTGTTTAGAAACCACCCAGTTTGTGGTATTTTGTTACAGCAGCCTGAACACACTAAGACACCCACTTACCCTGGTTTGGCTATTGTTACCATTGTCATGTGTTTCATTTCTGCGTACTTTGAATCCCACAAAACATTATTATTGTTGTTTTAAGCAGTTGATGGTCATTATACTTTGCCCACATGTTTACCTTTTCTACTTCTCTGCATTCCTTCCTGAATTACCACGTTTCCATCTAGTATTATTTTCCTTCTGCTTAAATAACTTCCCTTAGTATTTCTCTCAAGTCAGGGCTGCCAACACATTCTCTGTTTTTTGGGTTTTTTGTTTTTTTTTTTGAGAGTCTTTGTTTCCAAACTTACTCTGTGATAGGTCTACAAGTTTGTCATCTGCTTGTGGCACTTTCTATTGCCCAACTTCACGTAAATAAATGGATTTTCCCACCTCCAGGATAGACCACCATAATTACAAGCTTTTTATAGATTGTGATTTGAAAAAAGATCTCTTTGGCCTAAAAGAGAGGATTCCAAATGCATTTTATTACATGAGACCTATCACATGTCAGCTCTTGAAAGCCTACTGTGTGTCAGGCAGTGTACTAGTTACTGGGAATATAAAATCAAATGAGACATGGTCATGCCTCCTAAAAACTCATTGACTAGTAGGGAAAAACAGGTGAAAAAATGGTTATGTGGAGTGTGCCAACATCCAAATTAAAATTTAAGGTTAGGGGATACTTCCCAAGAGAGATGACTTGAATTTTTATTTTTTAGAATTATTTTAGTTGTTGATAGACTTTTATTTTATTTATTTATGTCATTTATTATAGACTTTTATTTTATTATTTATTTATATGCGGTGCTGTGAATTGAACCCAATGCCTCACACAGGCCAGGCAAGTGTGCCAGTGCTGAGCCCCAGCCCCAGCCCCAGATGCCTTGAATTTTAAAAGAATAGAACTTGTTAGAACCATGTGTATGGTAAGAGCCTGGTAAGTTCTCACTTTCAGGCTCATAGATGCTGTGTCCTTCTTGCTAGGCCCCCCCTTCTTGCTAGTGGGCAGAGAGGGGAAAATTATATATATATATATATATAATTTTCTATATATATATTTCTCTCTCTCTCTCTCTCTCTATATATATATATATATATATATATATAGAGAGAGAGAGAGAGAGAGAGAGGAGACAAGCATAGCTTTCTGGTGTCTCTTCTTAGAAGGACACTAATTTTGTGGGATCATAGACCCACACTTGTGATCTCATTGACTCTTAATTACTTCTGTAGAAGCCCCATCTCCACATACAGCCATGCTGAGGGCTGGGGCTTCCTCATATGTATTGGGGAGGACAGAAGCATTCAGTCCTTAACAGGTGGGTTTTATGAAAAAGAAAGGATATTTGTGCTGAGGTGGCAGAGCCAGTATGCAAGGCAGTGTTAAAGACACAAGAGAGAGCGAACTCAGGATGTGGGAGTGATAACCAAGAAAGTCAAAGCACAGCCTTGGATCACAGAGGGAAGGGGAAAGGATGGGCATCCGTGGAGACAAGTGCATCTGTAGGCGTTCTGGAAGGAAATTCCTATCCTGTGTTGGGAGGTGAGGTCAAGTGGGAAAGAGATGCTGGTCAGGAGCAGGGCTACGAGGAAGAGGTGGACTTGTGGTTGCCAAAGATAGCTGCCCCAGGAGACCATCAATAATGATGTTGATAATGGCCTGTCTTCCCAGTCGGGTGATAGGGCCCAGTATAGGTGACCACCCCCTACATCTATGACACTGCTAATCTGCTCAGCTATCCTCTGCTATTTGCATCAGTTCTCATCTGGAAATAGAAAATTGAAGCTGTAGTTTAAATTCCTACTCATGAGGGCAGAATAGAGAAAAAATGCAGCAATGAATCATGTTAAAATGAAAAAGGAATTTTGGTTGGCAGGATTATAAGAGTTAATGTGTTCATTGCTTTTTTGGACACATAAATATAGTATCTTCCTGTACCAAGGAAGGTAGAAGCCTTCTCTAAACTGCCTGGCAGTTTGTAAGTGGAGAATCCTGAAACTGACACTTCAAGAGCATGGACAAATGATACTGTTGGGACAAAGTACAATATTTGGCACTGGGACCTTCTCTATGCCTCCTGACAGCACCCACAGACATTTAGCTCAGAGAAAAGAAGACTTGACAATTAATAATTGTTGATTTAATCAGTCTGTTTGTATTATCTATTAAGCACTGTTACTACAAAAGAGATTTCACATTTGCTGATGCATAGCATCCATATAATGTCCCTCCAGCTCAAGGACTTTGTTACCCAGACTTCACAGAGAGGGAGTTTAGGCACCTGGAGGATGAATATAGGAAACATTGGAAGCAGTGACATGTGCCAACTTGCTCCTTAACCCTCATTCCTAACTTTCACAATGTTTTCCCTCTATCCCCCTCTTATAAACCTCCCATCTTGTATAGCCCAGCTGATGTTCCTGGATTAGTCCATTTTCTGTTGCTATCACAAAATATCTGAAGTTGAGTGTTTTATTTTAAAAAGAGGTTTAATTTGCACACAGTTTTAGAAACTAAAGGTCCGAGATTCAGCTGTCCCGTCTGTTTGGACTCTAGTGAACAGGTTCATCACAACATGGAGGAAAAAAAAAGAGAAAGAAAGAAAACCAACCCTGTGTAGAAGGGCCCAAGGGGTGGCTTTACTTTATGAGAACTTTCTCTTGAGAGAACTAATTCACTGGTTCACTCCCCAGAGACCAACATTGATCCTTTGTGAGGGTGGTGGCCCTGTGACCTAATTACTTTCCATTAGGCCCCACCTCTTAAATGATCCACCACCTCAATACCACCACACTGGGAACCAAACTTCCAGCACGTGAACTTTTGGACAAACGACATCCAACTATTACAAGACTCTCTACGAGGCTTCCTCGGCATCATTGAGCCCTCACTGATATTGGTCTCCTTTGAAATTTGACAGCATTCAAAACATCTTACTAAATACCAAAATAATATGAATAAAAGGACATAGTTTGCCATGAAATGTAACACCTGACTGTATTATTTTGAGCTTTCACTCTAGTTTCTTGTGTCGGTCACCTCTCCTGACATACAGTGGAATGTTTTATTCTTTGTTCTGATTTCCCATGAGGCCTAGCACAGAGCTGAGTGCCAAATAGGAGTTTGATATTATGCCCTTTGCTCTGTAGGGGACACTACATCTATCTTCCAAGGACATCCACTACACACACCTCAAATAGCAAGTCTGAAACAAAGGGCACTCAGTGTCTCTGCTGGCAAGGTGTGTAGAAATCTGAGAGATCCATGGAGAATTGTCTCCCAGCAGAAGGTAATTTTCAACTACTTCCTAGTGTCAACATTTTTAAAGTTAATAAGAATTCCCAATTGTGTCACTGATATTCTTCTGATCGATAGAGCAAATTATCAAAATAGGAGTCCCATGAGATTTGAAATAATTGTTTTGAGTCGTAAATATGGCCCTGACAGTACTTTTACATTTTCTGAATTCACCCTTTAAAAGTCATTTATGACTAGTTTGAAACATCTGTTTTTCTATTTTAAGTTTTTCTTTTTCCCAACTAGTTTCTAAAACCTCATGGAGTTGAGGGAGATGGTTTTGATTTTCTTTTCACCCACTCCACTGGGTATTTACTGAATACCAATCCACTGGCACTGAATACAGCCTTCCACGTTGCAGACTCAGCCCCATCCAAACTCACCTGTCACAAGTGCTCTTCCCCAGCCTCATTCCTGGAAGTCCCCACTCCTGACTTTGTCTTCCATACCTCTGTGTCTTTGTGTGTGAGGTTTCCTCTGCTGGAACACCTGCCCCATCGTTCTTGCAAAGACAAACTCCTACCTGTCCTTCAAAACCACTCAGGCTTTGCCTTCTCGGTGGAACAATCGCTCTATTCCCTAAGTGGGATGACTGACTTCTTCCTTTGTGACTTTTGTTCATTTCTATGATGGTGCCTCCTCTGTTGCAATATAATAACCTATTTACATAAGAGTTTTCTCTACAGTCAGTCTGAGGGCCAGAACCATGTCTCTGGGTCCTTAATGCCAAACATGTAGATAGATATTCAAGAAAAAAAAATTTTCTTTTAGTGAAATAGAATCCAATGGTCTTAAGGTAAGGGAAAAAAAAAGAAAGAAAGAAAGATGCATTGGTTGGCTACTAGGGACAGATCAATGATGGGTTTGGAAAACAGGAAGGACTCATGGGAACTTGAGACTAATCAGCAAGGAAAAATAAATTCTCATTACCACTTGTATGCTGGCATCCTATTCTCAGACCAGAGAGGTTGTCCCATTGACTGGAGCTGCGGACTTTTTATATGCCCCTTCCATGGATAGTCTGGGAGAAGGTTGACCTTCTCCCCTTAGTTTGCAAGGCTTTTGAGCAGGAGAAAGGCACTACTTCCCACCAAGATTACACACAATAGGGAAAAGCAATTCTCTAAAAGGAACTGGAATGTCATCAGAATAGGAATGAAATATGTTAAACCAAAATAATAATAATAATAATAATGGAACAGTGTCTACTACTACAAGTGAGATTTTGCAAAAAAAAAAAAAAAGGAGACTGTATGATTTAAAAATCAATTTAACATTGGATGGTTTGATTGCCAGCAAAATCACTTGTGACATTTAGCACCTTTCTTTATTTTCCTTGATGAACTCAGAGCTCTTGCATAAATTTAATAATGTGTTATGTACCCCCTGGGTATCTGATTTACAGACTGGAGTTGAATGATTGGACTCAATACAAAAAAGAGCTTGCAAACTCTGCCTATGGTTTTTCAGCCATCAAGGAACTAAGCTCTTTTGCTCCCTGGAGAAGCTAAAAATTCTAAAATGAAGTGCCCTCTGCTCTGGTTTCTGCTTTTCAGCATTTCTCTTCTGTTTTCACATACTTTTGCTGCTTTAAAATTAAATCTAAGAAACTCATTCCATATTTTTTCATCATCTGCTTTTGAAAGTGAATGTTATGGATTTATGGTTTGGGATTCTTTGATGTTAGAGTAGCAAACTATGCTTGCTTCACTTGTTTTTGTTTCACTTTTTTTTTTCATTTATGAGGCTTTGATAATTTGATTTATTAGAACACCACAGTCAGTGTAGGAGAACTGACACCATTTGCATTGTTGGAAAGCTTCGTGAAACATCAGGTGCTAGTTCCCTATGGAGGCCTTATGTCTATTATTATGTGCCCCCTCCTTCCTTCGGTCATCAGGGAAGTTTGGCATTAAGCAAAATCTTCAGCTACGCCCTAAGGATATTCATTCCTAAGACATTCCAGGAGCTCTGAATCAGATCCCATTCCCTAATTTGTATCTGCAAAGGTATACAGAATGGTCAGCGAGTATTTCTTATCAAAAAACATAAATACTCCTTCCTTGTCCCTTACAGTGATTGTGGATCTGATGTATTCAAGTTTGAGTTTCATATTGTATCACTTCCAGTGCATTAATGAGTACAATTTGGGTCTTTCCAGCACTAGAGGATATCTATCTCTCTGGTGTATATTAAGAGTCCCCAAGGATGAGTAAAGGTGAAAGGACAAGAATGACCCCTGCTGCAAGGTGATGGGTACTGTCACCTTATTCAGTTTCTGTGGAGAAGGGAGTGGGATATGGACAGATAGAGAAAACAGGATAAGTACATGCAGAATGAAAAGCTTACTATATGTGCATGGCAGAGTGCAGGGGAAGGGGAGAAAAGAATATAAACATAGGTGTGTGTTGGGGAAATATCATAAAGGTAGAACACAGGCTCTTTCTGGGAAATAGAAAACACCCAGGTCACAGGGGACCAAAACGGGAAAGTCAGAAACCAAGTCTCTTGCAATTTGTTAGCGACTTTATAATCTCTTCTCAAATTAAGGGAAAGAACAAGATAACAGAAAAGCAATTGGAAATGTTAGGAAATACAAAAAAGTCATGATCTAAAAAACAAAGCTAATCTATGGGATGATTTTCAACTGATGAAGGTGTCAGGATAATTCATTTCAACTTGGTATGTAGAATAGTCCCCTTAGCCTGACACAAGTTTACTAACACAAAAATTATAACACTTTCCTAATGAATCCATTCATCTCGCCTAATAATAATAACTTCTAAAATTATTAGATGATACCAAAGAATTATTAGTAATATGTGCTTTTATTGAAATTCTTATCCTCTTTTGGGCATTGTGCTAAGTACTTTAGATAGATTATTTTTATTTAATCTTCCAACAGTCTTATGGAAATAGATGCTGTTATCTCATGTTTTTTTTCCAAATTAAAAATTGAAGCACAGAGAGATTGAATAACCATACTAAGTCTTACAGCTCTCAAGTGGCAGAGCTATTTTGAGCCCCATGATTTACCTTTACGATATACTGCTTCTGGCTAAGCTATATTACCCAATCAGCAGTGAATGCTATTTACATAATCATTATCATCAGTGCTCTTTTGATTTTTTTTTTTAAGAATCATTCTATAAATAAAGCTTGTAAGACTTGATTATAATTACAAAGGAGAATATAAACACTATCCACATTGGTCACAGAAAAATAGTAATACAGACAGAAGTTAGTAGAAGCAGAATGGAACAGGAAAAAAAGAACACATATTTCCTCATATTTATTTACAGTTGCTGCATCAAAAGAACTTATATTTTTAAAATAAAAAAAATGGTGGTGCTATGGCGGGGGTGGGGGTGGGTAGAACTCAGCTCAGTAAGTCTCTACCACTGAGTCCCCCCAAAGCTATATTTTTACAGTTACAAAAATAGCCAACAGAACTAAAAAATAAAAAAAACATGCTAAAGTTAGAAGATAATTTAATGTGAGTAATTTTTTTTTTATTTTTTAAAGCAACATTCAATAGTGTCCTCTTAAAGTTGGTAAACTAGGAGAGGGTATAAACATGCTATTTGAAGTATGTAGATGACTACCAGGAAAAATATTAAAAACAAGTGAAAGCTGTTTACTTATGAAAAATGGGACTGGGTTGAATGCAATGGAGTGTGATTTTTGCTTTTTTTTTTAAATACCTTTCCATTTAAATGATTATTTCCATGTGCACATATTACTTTTTATAATAAGAACCATATCCCTATTATCCACTTCAGTAAATCCACATCTAAGTTTCCATCCCACTCTGTGTATGTAGGAGTGGCATTCAGTGGAAGGAGGTACTTCTTCTGACCACAGCAGCACTAGGAGGTGCTGGGTAGGCATCACTAGCCCCAGTGGCCTGGGGTCTCTTTGTGTCTGTCTCAATGTCTTTACACTCTCACTATCCCAAGGTTCAGCCCAGAGATGGGAGGAAGTAAGGATCCCTCTGACCCAATGTCTGGCTCTCTTCTTTTGATGTACCCTCCCTGGGTGAGATGGCATAGGTTCTACTTCCTCTTCCCACCTGGGTCCCCATCATTCTGGTCCCAGGTCTCGTGATTTAACCTTAATGGTAGATGCAGTTCAGGAAGGGAGAGCAGCCTACCCAAAAGGGTGCACAATGACAGTATTTGGAGAATATATTATTCCCCTTACATATATCTATGGATAGAAAACAGTCTGCAAGGACACAGACCTCAAGAGCAACTGGCACATCTGGGGAAAGATGTTGGGGAGAAGAGAATATATACATGTAGGATACTAGTAATTGTGTGTGTGTGTGTGTGTGTTTTGATGTTGTTGGATGGTATAGACATTTATTTACTGCTTTTTTGTTGTTTATTTGGATTTAACCTTTTTTTTTGTACTTTTTATATTTTATCTATTTGGATAATCACAATAGCCCAGATCAAAATTAGCCAGTTTTGATCTCTAACTTATTAATGTAAATTAATAGACTATTTTTAGTAGCTTAAATTCATATGAAAATTGATTAGGAAATATAGTGAGTTATCACGTGCTCCCTCCCCAGTTTCTTTTACAAATAACATCCTGCATCACTGGTACTCTTTTTACAATCGATGAGTCAATATGGATGTAATATTATGAACCAGAGTGCATAGTTGAGATCCAGATTCACTCTTGGTGCATTCTATGGATTTTGACAAATGCATAATGTCATGTGTCCACCATAGTAGTATCATAAAAAATAGTTTTACCACTGCTGTATACTACCTATTCACTTCTCCCCCAAGTGATTTTTTCCTAAAATCCATGATTATCATGCCTGCTCTGCTGGCTGTTCCCACTTGCCGGCAAACTGAAACCCAGTCCCCTGCACCTGTTCCTTCCGTTACTGACTCTGCTGTCTGTGATAATAGAATCATGAGTGGTCTTCAAGCACCTCATATCCTGCCATTACGGCCACTTGTCAGGGGAAAACCCAGACAGGATGAGATCCACATTCCCAGCTGTCCCTGTCTTCCAAGGAAGAGAAACCTTAAACCAGTAGCTAAAGAATGAAACCAGATACCCCAGGGAAGGGGTGGGGATGTCAGGTCCCTGGTGGTCTGCAAAAAAGAGACGCCAACTCAGAAGCCCCAAAGTGCTGGGAAAACCAGCACAGACTTCAGATAATGCCAGGTACCATCACAGGCACTGTGGGGGGTCTCAACACACAGAACTGAGGATTTGTAAGGATTTGTGAGGGACTTTTATTGCAGAGTGATCAGGAGCAATGTGGAGCTCTCTTGCTTTCTGAATAAAATATCTCTGATTCCCAAGGCTGGCATGGGAGGAATCTCTCATGGAGACAGCTTAGTGCAAAGTTGCAAGATATTTCTCTGGACAGTGTTTTCAAACATTTTTAACTGTGACTTACAGGAAGAATATATTTCATATTGGCATCTAGTGCACACTTGTGGTGCACACCCTTGTACAGGCACACACAAACACCTACACACTGCTGGCAGCATCAGCATTACTGGGGAGTTTGCTAGAAATGCAGATATGGAGCTTACTTCCTACCTTCTAAATCAGAATCTGCATCTTAATAAGGTTCCCAGGGAACTATGATGCACATTAAAGTTTAAAAAGTACTGCTTCAGGGGACAGGGAGATAAAAAGAGTAAACCATATCTATGCATGTCAAGTAATCTCATTCCTGGGCTTCCTGCATTTGAGACCAGAGCCCTCTGCCAATTATCTAAATACTATGGCCCCTGAATCTTGTTTTCTATTCCTCTCAAGACCCCACCACATAATCGTAAAGATAACTAACTTGTATAGAGCTGGGCAAAAGCTGAGTACTGCTCTGGTGCCTTACATATGTCAACTCTTTTAATCCTCATACCAATCATAGCAAGGTGCCATTATTTGCATATTAAATATGAGAAAATTAAGTTTAAAAAGGTTAAATAACTTTCCCTGGCCACACAGCCAATAAATGAAAACATTTAAGTATATAACTACGAAATGGAAAGAATAGGAAATACAGTAGGGATGGAAATGGTCACCAGATTTCTGCATGGTAAAAATGGGTGGGAGAAGACTATTGAATGAAACAGACTGTGAGAGTTGAGGCTACACATATTCCTGGAGGTCCATGCATGTGATTGGAGCCAGGGTACTTCACAAGACCATCAAGAAGCTATGTGCTCAGAATAAACAGGCATAGCCAAGAGTCGGGAGTGAACACTGGACAACTTCCCCTGTTGGCACACACTGCAATCTCCTAACATCCTAGTGCATAAAGCACAGGCAGTTGATACTTACTCAGGGAAAAAATATCTGCCAGCTCTGTTCCAGAATTTTTGAATTGACAATCTGGAAGAAAACTAAGACCTCTCATGTAGATACTATTCCTCTTCACCTTTGGACACGTGGGGGTTCCACAACTTAGAACTGGCCAAAATTCTATATCGAGCCAAATAATGATGTATAAGGGTAGAAATATTTCAGACTTGTGAGGACTTTGAAAGTCAATCTTTCATGTTCCTTTCTGTGGGAAGTTACTTAAAGATGTACTCCAGGAAAATAAGGGAGTAAACTAAAAAGAGAGAAGATATGTAATCTATAAACTAATCATTCCAACCTAGATTTTAAACCATTTTCCAACCCAGGAAAGCAAGGACAGAAGGCTCCAGGATGAGAGCAATATAGCTGGCCTAGAGAGCAAGCTCAGACTGGGGCAGGAAAGAAGAATCCAAAATGGAAGGCTTTGGGGTAGGTGGTAAGTCAACTCATTCAGTAGAAAAGACTATAATATTTAAAGATTATAATAGAAAACAGTCTGGAAAGAAAAAAGACAGTAAGAAATTCCAATAATAGAAGAAACTATTAAAATCTCTCTGTTCAATAAACATATAATTTGAAGCAACTTTTGTATGTAAAGAAGGAAGCTCCATTAGTCTCTGATGATATGAAATTTTTACTTGATGTGGTCCTGGTTTGAGAATATAGGACCTTCAGGGAAGGAAATGAAATTCCAAGGCATTGCTTGCCTAAGCATTGCACAATATTGAAATGGTTATATGTGTAAATCTATACTGCTCATTGGCATCCAACTTTTAGAGTCAACATACGGACAAAACAGAAATGTTGATTGAGAGTATAGAATATGTGTCAATAACTTTATGTAAAAGGTAAAATGAAACAACAAGATAGAACATAGGTGAAAGAAAAGAAGGAAGATGGTAATGACTGTATTAATCTTTTGTGTTGCAATAACAAAATATGCAAAGCTGGGTACATTATAGAAAAAAAGGTCTATTTAGCTCATAGTTCTGGAGGATGAAATTCCAAGATCAGGTGGCTTCATCTCTTTAGCCTCTGGTGAGCATCGCTTGGTAAGACGACAATGTGACAGAAAAGAGAAGAGAACCAGCATGAGGAAAAGGCCAACTGTGTGGACTGGCCTCAATTTATGGCAACCCATTTGTGTAGAAACTAACTTCACGAGACTGACATTAATTCTTTCTGGGGGCAGAAACCCTGAGGACCTCATTATCTCACATGAGACCCCACCTGTTGAAGTCCCACCCCTCAACACTTCCACACTAAGAACCAAACCTCTAGTACACGTACCTTGGAAGGAAACCATATTTGGATCACAGCAATCAGCACATTTTTATAAAGGAGGGGGTCAAGGAATACTGTTTGAGGTTCATGGAAGCTCATGGGAACATGAATTAGAGCAATTTTTTGAAGAACAATTTGATAACGTGCCTAGATAAACCAAAGGTGCCTGTACCCCATGTTCCTGTACCTCTCACACATGAGTACCAAGAGGCTGCAGTGTTTGCAATGGTTCAAAGGAATCAATCGAGATCACAAAAAAAGTACTGTGTAGTGGCTGAGAAAGGGGGCTTTGCATCCAGGTGGTCACTTATTAACTGTTGAGATTTTTGGCATGAGACTTCCTCTCTGTGCCTGAGTTTTTTCACAAGTAAATGGGAATTGCTGGCAAATTAATTAGTTAAGCAATATAAAGTACTTAGAAATGCCTGGCAGATGGTAGGCCCTCAGTGTTTTGGTTGTTATTGTTGTTGTTATTATTATAATCATTATTTTCCATCAATAAGACCTGAATAAATAAGTTGTGGTACATTCAAAGAAGGAATTTTAGGCAGCAATTAAAATGAAAGGAAAATAACTCACATGTATTAACATACAAAAAATTAAAAAAAACATTAAGTTTAATGAAAAAAAGAAAAATTATAAAATAAAATGATCAGAGCCGGGGTTGTGACTCTTGCCTAGCATGTGGGAGGCACTGGGTTTGATTCTTAGCACCACATATAAATAAATAAAATAAAAATATATTTTTTAAAAAAACGTTCATAGTAATAATACCATTTACGTGCACTTTTTATTTTTGGAACCGGGGATTGAATCCAGGGGTGCGTAAACACTAAGCCACTTCCCCAGCCCTTTTTAAAAAATTTTTATTTGAGACAGGTTCTTGCTAAGTAGCTTAGGGCCTAGCTAAGTGGCTGAGGCTGGCTTTGAACTTGTGATCCTTCTGCTTCAGTCTCCAGAGCTGCTAGGATTATAGTCATGTACCACTGTGCTCAGATTTATGTGCACTTTTAAAACAGAAGGTAGTACTATTTATTACATATAGATACAACAAATTATATATATGTATATATACATATATATAATATACCTACAAAAATATATGATATTATATGATTCTTTATACACATACTTCATAATAAAGCATTAAGATAAAAATCAAATTGATGGAATAAAATTAGTTATATAGGCACATTATGTATAGTGTAAAGTTTCAAAGTTAATGCATAAAAGAATAAGGACATAAATATTAACTATTGGGAGCAGGAGGGAAGAGAAGGAATGTGATTGTTTTTGTCTATTACCCTGGAGGGCCAATAGATAATGTTTAAACTGGTAAATTAAGAATTAGTAATATAGATATCCTATCTAGAATTATAGATGTTGTCACCAAAATAGCTAAAAATAGAAGTTAAAATAAATTGCCCCTAGAGAGTGAAACTGGAGAAGCCTTTCTATACTGTTTTACTTGTTACCATGTGGCTCCGATTACTTTGATAAACTTTTAATTCAAATTTAAGCTTATTACAGGTACAACAAAAAAAAAGTGTTCTGAATTTTCAAAGATAAGCTGCACCCCCATGACCAACATCACCAACAATGGAACAACAGAGAAGTTGGATTCTCCAGGGTAAAGCAAATTGCCCTAGGCATGAGGTCCCTCCACACCTGGAATAATTGTTTCCGTGGCCCACGGTGATGGATGGGCTTCACGGTGTTAAGGGAGCCCATGAGCTTCAGTGTAAAGAGCCAAAGGCCTTCTGAGGAATCCCTGTGTTAGACTCTAGGTCAGATTCTGATAGAAAACAGGAGTAGTTGAGAGCCTGAAGACAATTTACTATAAAGATGACTTAATGCAGAGGTAGGAGCAGGGTAAAGACAAGCAACGGGGCACCAACAACCATGGGAAGTCCAACTCCCACTCTGGTGCATCAGGGGAGAGGGAAAGAAGCCCAGTAGGAGCAGGTACCCTGTGCAGAAGACGCTGGAGGTGCTTTGCCCAGAATTCCCTTGGCCTGCATTTGAATTTATCTGTGTGAGGAGATCTTCCCTTTCTGCTGACAGCTTCCCCCCCAGCTGCCAGTCCTCTCTGCTACCTTGCCTGAGTGTTTTCCCCAGTTTCTGGCACTGGATCAGCTCTTGCATATGACAGAGCTAAAATGCTGGGAAAGGAATGCCGCTCAGGACAGCTCCACTATCCAGGTTGGTTGTCAGGGGTTAAGTGCTCCAACTTCCCCACTCCTGGTCAGAAGATGCTGAGATGAATTCTCCAGGGTTCCTCAGAGAGTCCAGTAGGATTGAGCTTCTGGTGGCTCACTGGTGTCACTGTTCACTAAGTCCCCTCTCTTGGGGGTTTTCTCCCTCCTCTGTCTCACTTCTCCTTTTCCTCACTTTTTCTTCCTGCCTTCCCCCACTCCCCATACAATAAATCAACTTCAGTCAAGCACTTTTCTGAGCATCTCCTTTTGGGAGAAAGAAACCAAATGAAGACACCATGTAAAGGGGACTGCCCAATAGAAGCTGTAATTGGTGTTGGGTGGGAGCATATACGATAGAAAGGTCAACACTTAGTATTAGTTTTCTGCAGCTGCTGTAACAAATTACCACCGACTTGGTAGTAAAAGCAGCAGAATTGATTCTGTCACATTTCTGGAGCCCAGTAGTCAGAAATGAAGGTGTCGTCATCAGGGCTCCAATTCTTCTGAAGGCTCCAGGGAAGAATCTTTCCTTGCCTTTTTTCCCAGCCTCTAGTGGTTCCCAGAAATCCTTGGCTTGTGGCTAAGCCACCCTAATCTCTGCTTCAGTTTTTACATTTCCTTCTTTTCTTTGTCTCTGTGTATCCTCTCCTCTTTTTATGAGGATAATAGTGATTGGATTTGGGGCCCACACTGGTCCAGCCTGACCTCATCTTAACTAATTATATCCATAAAGAACCTATTTCTCAGTAAGGTCCCATTCCAAGGTTCCAGGTGGACGTGAACTTTGGGGGGACACTAGTCAAGCCACTACAGAAGGGGAAATGGGGCAGGAAATAAAGGCATACTCAGACTTGCATTTTCTCTCATCCACAGTCTCAAGAGGACAAATCCAACAAGAAGCAAGGGGGCAGAGGGGATTGGGAGAGGCACTAGACAGGGTTGGCATCCTGGGCCTCAGAGAAGGTAAAGATGATCTAGGAACAAGGCAGGGAGCTGTAAAGGGTGACCAACAATAGAGAATAGCCCATATCCTTTTAGAAGGGCTTTATTCCTCCTGTGACAGCAAACAAAAAGCCTTCTGATCTCCCCCCAGGGCCCATAACGCTGCATCATCCTGGGGTAGATCTACCTGTTCACAATGGAAAGGGTACTTATGTGGCAGGAGGGGAGGGAGGGTTAGACCCCTGACTCTGTCCAGGATGGGATATGCTGCTCTCCACTTCTTGCCCCCACTCTGGTTTCTCCTTGTTTCCTTATGCATGCCTGGATTGATGCACCTCAATCCATTCAGGAGACTTGATTCCACTTGAATGTGAGTTCCTGGACAGTAATTTCTCTTTGGTCTGTTTCTGATGTTTCCTGCTTCCACTAACTGATTCCCTGGCCCCAGGTTCTTAGCTGTACTTTTCAATTTTGTCTGACCCTTGAATCCTCGCAGCAGATATGTGTTTTGGATTTACAAATGATGGATAGAAACTTCTCTTTTAAAATAATAATTATGAATCCGTTAAGAGCTACCATTGATTGGGTACCTGGTGTTTCCTAGGGGCTATACTGGGTATTCTTCATAATATTATATTACTTATACATCTACATTATCTAACTAAATTCTCAGCACTTTCTAAAGTAGGCATTATCGATTCTGTCTTATAGATAAGGACGGTGGCAGGCGATTGTTTGCCATAGCATGTTAGCCACAGCAGGGGAGGAATTCAGAGTCAGAATTCAGACTCAGTGCTGACTGGCTCTGAAGACCTTGCTCTTCCCTCTCAGCTCCTCACCTCCTATACACTCTGCCTGGCCTTGGGGACAGCTATAGTCTCTGATTTGCTATGTGGTCCTGAACCTGGACATTGATCCCCTGAAGAATAAGAAAATTATCAAACTATATGACCATTTGAATATAGAGTGGGATTTACATGTGGAATCACAGAAACCTTCAAATTGTAGTTATGAAGTGGAAAATGTTTTTTTTTTTTTTTAATGTCCTGTAAAGTACTCAGGCTGGGAGAATAGATGTTTATTTAACTTAATCAATTTAGTCAATGTTTAACCACAAAGTGCTGTGGTCTGAATGTTTGTGTCTACCCTTGTTATGGTTTAAATGTGGGGTGTCCCCGAAAAGCTCACATGTGAGACAAGGCAAGAGGATTCAGAGGGGAAATGATTGGGTTGTGAGAGCATTAATCCAGTCAGTGAATTAATCATATGATGGGTTTAATTGAATGGTAACTGAAGGCAGATGGAGTGTGGCTTGAGAAGGTAGGGCTTTGGGGGTGTGGCTTTGGCATATATATTTGTCTGGCAAGTGGAGATCTCTCTTTCTCTCTGTTTTCTGATCATCATATGAGCAGCTTCCCTCTGCCACACTCTTCTGCCATGTTGTTCTGCCTCACCTTGTGAGCCCCAAGGAATGGAGCCAGCTGTCTGTGGACTGAGACCTCTGAAACAGCGAGCCCTTAAATAAACTTTCCCTCCTCCATAGTTGTTCTGGTTGAGTCTTTTAGTCACAGCAGTGAAAAAAGCTGACTAAAACAGTAATTGGTACCAAGAGTGGGCTCGTTGCTATGACTAACCAGACCATGTGGTTCTGAAGCTTTTTGAGTGTTTTGGAATTGGTGGGAGGAATTTTGAGATGCTTAGCAGTGAAAACTGGAAATGCTTAGATTGTTGTAAGTGGGGCTAAATGGCTGATTCTGGTGGGAGCTCAGAAGACCAGAATGCCAATAGGACTGTGAACAGTGAAGACAGGGCTTACGAAGAGAAGGAAGACATTATTGGAATTGGGAGTAGAGGCCATTTGTCTTATGTTCTGGTTGAGAAGTTGTCTGCATTTTCCCCACATTCTGAGACTTTCTGTGAGGCTGATTTTAAAAATGATAGACTTCTTAATCTGGAGAAAAAATGTCTAGGCAGCATAGCATGCAGGAAGTGGCATGGGTATTGCTGACAGTTTTTACTCAAGTTTAATGTGAGATTCAGGAGCAGAAAGCAAAACAAAAAAGATTGGAAAAACTTGGACTTGAAAGGTGGGAGTAAAATGGGGGCTAAGGAAGTTGAAGTTGTTAAAGAAATATCTTAATACTTCCCCTAAAGAAATGCTGAAGACTTTTCCCAGAGACAATAAAAAAGGTGGCTTAGGGTATCTCAGGAGCTGGCAAGAACACACCCATCTCAGAATCAAGGATGTAAAAGTAAAAATTCTCTTGAGAAGAGACCAGTGGGGCACCCTTCTTGCACAAAGGGGCTTAGGAGGTTTTTTCAATGTGCTTAGCCACTCAGGCATTTGGAGGTTGATGAAGACAGGGTCCCTGGAAGCTTGGCTACTGCTCAAGATGGTGGCAGACCTGGGTGTCAACCCTGTGGTTCTGGTTCTGCAGGAATGCAGGATGTTGTGGTGAGGGGGTCATGGAGGCTTCCATCAAGATTTCAAAGAAAAGCCTGGCAAGGTGCAGCAGGGTCAGAGTCCCTGCATGAACCCCCTGAGAGGGCGAAGTGTGGAGATGTGAGGGCAAAGTCAAAGCTGCAATGGAGATCCCCGAGATTAAGAAATGCCAGTAACATGGGACATCATCCTAGGAAAGCTGCAGGAATAGAGCAGAGACACGCCTACCAGAAAGCCACTTAAGCTGCAACCAACAAGGCCACAGGGGTGGAGCTACAACAGCCCTTTGGAGAGAAAATCACAATGTCATGTGCTCCAGATGCCACAGGTGGAGCTACAGAACCTGTATACCCAATTGGTTTTCAGCTTTGATCCTACCCTTCTTTCTATGCCCCAATTTTTCTGAATGGAAATGTTTACTCTGTGCCATTATATATTGGATACTTGTAAGTTGCTCTTAATTTTATGGGAGTTCATGATGGGAGATTGCTTTGAGCTTCAGAGAAGACTTTGGACTTAAACTTTGAGCAACCTCAGAACTTTTGTGACTATAGGGACTCTTGAGAATGGACTAAATGTATTTTTCATTGTCAGATGAATATGAGCTTTTGGGGGCCAGGGGCAGAATGTTATGGTTTAAATGTGAGGTATCCCCCAAAAGCTCACATGTGAGACAAGGTTCAGAGAGGAAATGATTGGGTTATGACAGCCTTAACCCAATCAGTGATGGATCACCTGATGGGATTAATTGAGTGGTGATTGGTAATTGAAGGCAAGTGGGGTATGGCTGGAGGAGGTGGGGTATTGGGGGTGTGGCTTTGGGGTATATATTTTGTATCTGGCCAGTGGAGTCTCTCTCTCTCTCTCTCTCTCTCTCTCTCTCTCTCTCTCTCTCTCTTCTGATCATCATGTGAGCAGCTTCCCCCGGCCACACTCTTCTGCCATGTTGTTCTGCCTCACCTTGAGACCCCAGGAATGGAGCCAGCTGTCTGTGGACTGAGACCTTTGAAACCGTGAGCCCCCACATAAACTTTTCCTCCTTCACGGTTGTTCTGGTTGGGTCTTTTAGTCACAGCAGTGAAAAAAGCTGACTAAAACAACCCTCCCCAAAAATCTACATGTTGACCTTCCAACCTAAGGTAATGGTATTAGGAGGTGGTGCCTTTGGGGGTCGTTAGAATGAATAGATTAGTGCCCTTATAAAAGAGCCCCAAGAGAGCCTGCTTGCCCCTTTTCATCATGTGAGGACACAGTGAGATTGTGTCCTCTATGAATTGAGAAACAGACCCTCAACAGAAGTTGAATTTATTTACTAGTGCCTTGATTTTGAACAGTTTCTGGAAACAGCATCCAGAATTAAAAAAAAAAAAATTGTTGTTTATAAGCTACCCAGGCTAAGACATTTTGTTATAGTAGCACAGAAGGACTTAAGATACAAAATGTTTGCTGAACTCCCTTTTTAAAAAGAATTGTCTTACATACAATCAATCAACAAGTACATGAAAAAATGCTCACCATCTCTAGCAGTCAGAGAAATGCAAATCAAAACCACCCTAAGATACCATCTCACTCCAGTAAGATTGGCAGCCATTATGAAGTCAAACAACAAGTGCTGGCGAGGATGTGGGGAAAAGGGTACTCTTGTACATTGCTGGTGGGACTGCAAATTGGTGCGGCCAATTTGGAAAGCAGTATGGAGATTCCTGGGAAAGCTGGGAATGGAACCACCATTTGACCCAGCTATTGCCCTTCTCAGACTATTCCCTGAAGACCTTAAAAGAGCATGCTACAGGGATACTGCCACATCGATGTTCATAGCAGCACAATTCACAATAGCTAGACTGTGGAACCAACCCAGATGCCCTTCAATAGATGAATGGATAAAAAAAAATGTGGCATTTATACACAATGGAGTATCACGCAGCACTAAAAAATGACAAAATCATGGAATTTGCAGGGAAATGGATGGCACTAGAGCAGATTATGCTAAGTGAAGCTAGCCAATCCCTAAAAAACAAATGCCAAATGTCTTCTTTGATATATTGAGAGCAACTAAGAACAGAGCAGGGAGGAAGAGCAGGAGGAAAAGATTAACATTAAACAGAGACATGAGGTGGGAGGGAAAGGTAGAGAAAAGGGAAATTGCATGGAAATGGAAGGAGACCCTCATTGTTATACAAAATTACATATAAGAGGTTGTGAGGGGAAAGGGGAAAAAAAACAAGGAGAGAAATGAATTACAATAGATGGGATAGAGAGAGAAGATGGGAGGGGAGGGGAGGGGGGATAGTAGGGGATAGGAAAGGTAGTAGAATACAACAGTCACTAATATGGCATTATGTAAAAATGTGGATGTATAACCGATGTGATTCTGCAATCTGTATTTGGGGTAAAAATGGGAGTTCATAACCCACTTGAATCTAATGTATGAAATATGATATGTCAAGAGTTTTGTAATGTTTTGAACAACCAATAAAAAAAAGAAAAAAAAAGAATTGTCTTTACATACTGTGATTCCCTTCAAGTATATTTTCTCAAGATATTTTTAAGTGTACAATTGAAAAGTGTTATGTATTTCCAAGCACCTGGAATCTCCATGACTTGGGAGGCTAAGGTAGGAAAAATGCGAGTTTGAGGCCAGCCTAGTTTCTGCATTTGGGGAGATTATTACTTGGTAATAATTTTTGGAAATAATTAAAATTACTCAGCAATATGTTTGGGTGAACATGGGGAGCAACCAACCTGGATATTACCCCTTTCTATGACCCATAGAAAGATGACCCATAACCTCAAAGTAATGACACTAATTTCCTTGACAGTTCTGCATGTAATTTCAAAAGACAAAGCTTTTAAATGATTCTCAAGGTCATCAAATCCTGCAGAGCATAAATCTATATATGCACAAGAAACTTTCTGTATTTTATTTTATTTTTTTTAAAATATTTTTTTTCAGTTGTAGGTGGACACAATGCCTTTATTTTTATTCATTTATTTTTATGTGGTGCTGAGGATTGAACCCAGTGCCTCACCCGTGCTAGGCGAGCACTCTGCCACTGAGCCACACCCCAGCCCAGAAACTTTCTGTATTTTAAATAAGGTTTTACATGTGTACTTACATTTTTAGTTGTAATTACCAATAATATAAACTAATAATATAAGTTAATTTTGAAGCATTGTTAATTTCATAGTAAGTTTCTGTTGGATCTTTTGTAATGATACCAAAAGTTCAATTACTGCTGCTATAGACTGAATTGTACCCCTTCCATATTCATATTTGAAGCTCCAAACCCCAGTGAGATGGCATTTGGAGATGGCCTTTGGAGATGGCCTTTGAGAAGTGATTAGGTCTTAAGAGTGGGACCCTCATAATGGGATTAGCAGTCTTATAAGAAGAGACACCAAGGAGATGGTCTCCCTGTGCATCTCCTCTATGTGAGGACACAGCAGAACATGGCTATCTATAAACCAGGCAGAGGGCCTTACCAGGAACCTGACCAGGCTGGCTTTGTGAACTTGGACTTCCCAGATTCCAGAACTGTGAGAAAGTAAATGTCTGTTGTTTAAGCCACCCTGTTTGTAGTATTCTATTAAAGCAGCCTGAGCTGACTAATATAACCACCAAGAGAAATTATCAGGAAGGTCTCAGTAGGGGCAAACTTAATGTTAGGATCTTGTAACGAAGCTTTCATACTTGAACTATTCAGATTCCACAGTGTCATATTATAGAATATCATATATAGATGGGACCATAGTGACCATATAATCCAGCATTGCTGTGACCAGAGCTGCCAATCTAGTAGATTCCAGTGAGGGGCAAAGGAAGATAAGAAAAATAAAGGCTCATAGACACAGATTGTGAAGATATAGCTAGGCTCAGATGGAGTACTGCTTTCTGATGGAGAAGCAGGACTAAAGAGTTATGCCAGCAATCTTTTATTTATATACCTCATTATTAGATTACAGACTGTGCAAGCATTATTCTTTGTATTC
Source organism: Marmota marmota marmota (assembly GCF_001458135.2). Lineage (NCBI taxonomy): Eukaryota > Metazoa > Chordata > Mammalia > Rodentia > Sciuridae > Marmota > Marmota marmota. The sequence goes on from NW_025999900.1 coordinate 898,337, forward strand.
AGGAAAGTTACAGGGATAGCAACATTATGCAGCTTATTCTGCAGTTACATTCTGCAGTTGCAAAGTGCACTGTTAGGAGCTTTGTGTAGCTCCCAAAAAAGTCGATTGTTTAAAGTTATTGTCTTCAAATACTGTGATTCCCTTAGGCAGGTAGGTTCAGGGGCAGCAGAGCTGGTGAAATATTGTGGTTGTCTACCAAGAGAGTTCCTTTATTCCCAGGAGCTGTGTGCCTAAGATCAAGGTCGAGGCTGATAAAACTCTAGCACAGAGCATCCTTGTGAAGGGCATTACCAGCTGGGCATCTTGCAACTTTGCACAGAAACTTTTCCAGGCACCAAGCAAGCCACAGCCATGAGGTCATCAGAGGCCCCAATCTCAGACACTGCTCTCCCATTCTGTGTCACCTCTGTCCACACAGCATTTTCCAGCTGGACACACAGTGAGTGAAGCATAGGCTGAATTCCAGCTTTCATGGCCATGGCTGTCAGCCTTGCCCCAGCTTTTCCTGGTGGTAAACTGGCTGGGGTGCTGCTGTCGAATAAAAATCTGGTGATCACTCCGTGAAGATTTCAATTCATGGGTCTGAACTGTCGTTTTTGGGGTTCTGTCCCCATCATGAGAGCCTTGGTGAGTCTAATGACACACTAAATTAAAAACACGGGTCCAAATCAGGCACTCATTTTACAGATGAGGTCAAGGGGATAAAGTGACTTCCAAGTCCCATAATGAACAAGGCAATGTCTAGGCATAAATGTATAGGAGTCTCTGGTGATCCCCTTATATCGAATGCTTCGGTTTGGATGTGGTTTGAGTGTGTCCCCCAGCCATTCATGTATTGGGAGTTTTGTCCTTGGTGAGTCAATGAGGGGGATGGAACCTTTTAGAGGTGAGACCTGGTGGAAGGTGGTTAGGCACTGGGGCACTCCTCTTGAAAGGGATTAATGCTGGTTTTGTGAAATGAGTTATTGTGAGAATGAGTTGTCATAAAAGAGCAAGCATGGCCCTTGAATCTCTCTTGGGCTTCTTATCTCATCATGCAATCTCTTCCACATGTGTTGTCAACATTGTGAAGCTATCTTCCATGAGGCTGTCACCAAAGGGGCTACCCAATCTAGGATTTTCACCCTCCCAAACTGTGAGCTAAAGAAACCTATTTTCTTTATAAAGTTTCTACTTTGAGTGTTTTGTTATAGCAATAGGAAACAGACTAATACAGAGGCCAAAATCCTTCCATATCAATCAAGGTTGGATTATAACAGTAGAAGCACTATGAATGCCATGGGATGAAGCTGGTAATATAGAGATTAGACCATATACAATTGAGGGAGTAGGAAGAGAAATCAATGCCAGACCATTGTGTCTATATCTTGTGTCAGAGCAGTAGTTAGGAAGGAAAGCTGAACACAAACAAGGGCAAGAGATTTAAAAAGCTGAAGGAGGAGTTGGGAGAACTGTGGGTGAAGGTGCTGGCCCCCCTCCTCATGTGCTAGCCACAAAGCAGTTGACAGTATAAGTAGCACCAGGGTGCCTGGCACCACAGAGGCTCCCTCACAGAGAAAACAGAGCAGGGCATTCTGAGAAGGGTAATGGCTAAGCTAAGACAATTCAAAATCACCACGTGTTCTTGACAGATTTCACTGGATTGAAAGTGCCTTCATGGCCAGAGAGGTCTATTAATTATTACAATTCTACACAACCTCCAGTAGGACCCTTTTCACAATTCAGATACTCCATAATTTAGGTCCATTTTGATGCAAGAATCTGACTCGCAGTCTTTCTGGTTGCCGTCACACATGAGTTAGTAAGCCAAACACAGCTGTACAGGCCTCCGAAGGTCAAAGTGATCCCCAAATGACTACAGACCCCCTCGCCTCCGTAATTGCTTCTCCATTGTAGCTCCTCAGTTGCCAAGTGCACCATTCGTTTAATAGTGCTGCACACTTAAGATTGCTCATGATCTCAAATCATGTCCAAAAGATTGGAATAAAAGCGGAAAAAAATTAAGATCTACAGTCAAATCCCTTGAAACCTGGAGTGGAAAAAATGACCAAAGGTAACCTGTCTGAGCCAAGAGGGCAGTTATCATAACCAGAGGGGTGGGGGCAAGGCGTTTCTTCCCAGGTGAAGAGGCTGCCAGCAGCCCCAATATTCACAGCACCAGAGATTTTTCCAAATCCCACTTCAAATCTTGTAATCCCTTCAGTCCTTGTGGGCTGAGGATGACATCATCCTTTCCTTCATTTCAGACAGGGGCCCACGCTTCTGTGTTAGAGCTCTGCTGTGGTCTAGCAAATATGTCACTTTCAGGATGACTTAGGAAATCTAATCGCACGTGGAAAAAAAACATGATTTAAAGAATTATGGGAATTATGATGTCCTTTCCCTCTTTACATACAGATGTTGTTAACATAAGGTTCCAGTCAGTATGGAACTAAAGGAATTGCGGAGCATCTGCAATTGTGCCAAAGGCAGGGAAGTTATCATGATGGCATCATTGCAAGGCTGAGAAGTGTCAGTTTTCAAGGAATTGCCACCCTAAAATGCCTGCTAACATGAAAATGGAATATTGTCAAAGAGTAATGTATGGAAATGCTTAAATTTATGGATTGCTACCACTTGCTTGAGTTATTTAAATTCTCCAGTTCTACTTACAGAAATGTGTTTAAAAGGCTGTTTTTAAATGCTTTTCTTTCCACATTCCCTCTTATTCTCGATGTCTATCTTTTATGTCTATTATGTATTCACCTGTATCTAGGCGGTGGTACAGTAACCTGAAAACTATGGTGAGTGTAAGGGTCCGTCCCCTTCCTCCATTCGTTTATCAGACATTGCCTAAGCAGCAACTGCATGCCAGGGACTGAGAAAAGTGTCAAGTACAGAAGGCTCTGACTCCTGTCCTTGGGGCTTACCAGTCAACTAGTGGAAACAGCCTTTTAAACACATAAATTGCAACATGTTAAGAGCACAGAGACCGAAGGGAACAGAGGCGGGAGCAACTCACTTCTCTGAGATAACATTTCCCAGTTGTTTCGGAGATCCACCCTTGTACACACATTTGATGAGCCATAAAATATCCCTACAGATCACTTTGAATTAGTTTTGCAGTGCTGAGTTAATTCAACGGGATGAGGAGCCATCTTTTTGTGCCAAAAAAATATCCTTATGTCAGAGAGGAAGGGTGGATAGAGAAAAGCACAGGGAGAGGGAACAGGGGAGGGGGCTCTTTGCCTGCCAAGGGACTTAGCACATTTAAATTCCCTGGTGTGCTAGTGAATCATTAGGTTGTTACAATTTTTGGATGTGCATGGATCTGTGTGTGCACATGGGTGTGTTTGCGTATTCTTCCAAAACTCCTTCCTTATCCTCACTCTGTCTCCCATTTCTTTTTAAAATGGGCCGAAAAAAAATCACAAAGACAGAGAAGAGTCTTGTTTCATTGTCCTTCCTGTGAATGAAACCATGGCGTTGTGACATTCGTCTGAACCGTTAGGAAATCTGCGTTCCAAATTCTGTAAAATCCCATCCGTGCCTCAGCAGGGACAGGAGAATGTAGGGTTGCCAAACTTCACACTCCCCCGTCCTTGCTGAATCTAAATTTGGACCCAGATGCAAACTGGGGTCCTGCGTTCACTTAAAGCTGGCAAAAGGCAACTGCCTGGTTTGTGAAAAAAGACTTCATGGCCATCAAAAGCTGTTACAGTGTCACCTGGTGATGAGTTTAATGTAAATGAATCTGAGACATCTGGATGAGATTTCCTCTCAAGCAAATAGGGTTATGAAAATTAGTGGGCAAAATATACCTTCTGACCAAAAGCATTTTAGGTTATTCCTGAACCTAAACTGTCTGCAAATGATGGTTTAAGAAGCGGGTGAGGGGCTGGTTAAGGCTGCTCCTTCTTGCACCTGAGTCTACATCATCTGGGACTGGAGCAAAAAGTGCTGACCATGTGAGCTATCTTTATAATGCCAACACGAGAGGAATTCCTTCATGTAGCTCTTTATTGAGCTTCTACTATAATCCAGCTATTATGCTATGATCTGGGGTGCTACAGGAAACAAGACAGACCCACACCTGCTCTCTAGGAGCTTGCACTTGAGTGACAGCTTAGAGGCACATGTCAGGCAATTCACCTAGAACCTGATGATTGATATAGGTGCTATGGGAGCTCAGGAAAGCCCAAGGGGTCACAGCCAAGTGTGGGTCGACAGAAAGGGCGTGTCTGAGAAAGTGGCCTTTGAGCTAAGAGCTTGAGAATGTCTGTTTAGCCACAGGCCGCAGAGACAATCTCAAGGCCTGGTATCTGGCAGGGCCTCAAGTTAATTCAATGGCTTCTCCAAACAATGTGGAGAGTTAGGTGGAGAGGGAGAGTGTTTGGAAGGAGTGAACAGCCCAGGCCTAAGGTCAGGCTAAGAAAGAAGTCAGGCAGGCTGGAGAGAGAAGGGTCAGATGGGGAGGAGTGAGAAGACAGGAAGCTGCAGAAAAGATGAGTCTTGATTTGTAGGAGGCTCTTGCAAGCCCAGTTAAAGGTTTAGGCTTTATCTTAAGGTCAAGAGACAAGTCCAAAGAATTCTAAGCAGAGAAATAGCATGATTAGGTTTTTGTTGAGGGAAACACTCTTTTGGCTACCATGTGGAGAACAGATTTGTACATGATGAAATTGGAATCCAGGCTGCTTCTGTCCAATGGAAATGAGATGGTGGGTTTGCCTTGGGGTGGGCACAGTGAGGAAGGAAAGAATCAGTCAGGCCCAAAGATACACAGGAAGCAAAGTCAGTGGGACTCTGTGGTCATCTGAAGGTAGAAGGTGAGGGAGATGCTGCGAAGGAGTCCATCCTGAGACAAAGATCCATGTGTGAGTCATTCATGCAGGAAGTACTTCTCTGTGGGAGCAGAATGAACAGGAGGGGAAGAAATTAAACAAAGGTGTAACTTTGGGGTAAAAGCCCCACAGAGCATAGCTTGGGCCTGACCCCCAGAGGAAACTCTGATGTATCTCGAACCATTTTAGTTCATTTACTTATTTAGACCAAAGTTGTTCAATATAGAATGTAAGGCAAACTCTAAGGATTTTACATAAACAAAAATTATGTAAGGATCAAAGAAAAGAAAGAAAGCAGGAAGAACATAAGAAAAAAACCAAAACTGGGGCTCAAATGAGTTCACATTCTTCATAGGCAGGCCACATGCTTGGCCATAATATGAAAGGTCAATTATGTAATTTGTTGTTCAGAAAATAAATACCACCTTCAGAAGTGCAACTGTTTGCTGGGTGTGGTGGAGCACGCCTGTAATCCCTCGATTTAGGAGATTGAGGCAGGAAGATTGTGAATTCAAAACCAGCCTCAGCAACTTAGTGAGGCCCTAAGTAATTTAGCAAGACCTTGCCTCAAAATGAAAAATAAAAAGGGCAGGGGATGTGGTTCAGTGGTTGAATGCCCCTGGGTTCAATTCCTGGTACCAAAAAAAGGTTGGGGGGTGGGGCACTATTGTTTTTGACACTAGAATAGAACAGGAATTTCTTCCAAGATTTTTATAAAAAGACCGTTATATGATTTTTAAAAATAACCTCCTTCTAACTTCCTTTAGAAAATAGCAACAAATTTCATTACTATTTTTAAAGTAATGATCGTCAGTTCAGGCTGATGATATCGCATCAAAACGCAATTTGGCAAAATCTACCTGTTGGGAGATGGGAATGTAGGCCAGGTCTTTTGCTTACCTTTGCTTGATTCATAGGCATATTATAAAAGTATTTCATAGAGTATCTTTTGAAAAATAAAACATGTTTCCCTTAAAGGGAAACATGGATATGGTTCCTTGAATATTAACTCACAATGAGCTTGGATTTTGTTTTCTGTATCTCAATTGTAGTTTCAACTTCTGGTTGAATATAGACCTACATGCCTTTGTAGGCATTTATCCTGAGAGTCTAAATGGAGTCACCGTGTCAAACCTTACAACAACAACAACAAAGAGGTCAAGAGGTTGTGAAGCAGGGAATCTCATGCATATATGTCTGATAACAAGAACTATCTCAAGGAACTCTGCCAGAGCCATAACCTTGCACAAAGGCCCTCACAATGTGACATAAAAATACTGCAAAGGCATCTGCCTAGCAATTATCTGTTCAGCTCTGGATTGATGATACCCTTGTTATTGATCCTTAAAGCCAAGGATGATTGCATCACAATGACTTATTCAATCCTCCTTATTTTACCTTTAAGAATCTTTGTCTCCCTGAATACACATCTGGTTTACTGTGGCAGACAGATTCCCATTGTAATGTTCATTCCTGGTTAATTTCATCATTTTGGAAAATATCTCATTTGTTACTTAGTTTGGCAGGTTTGATGTTGTAATGAAAATGTGGCTATATTACATATGCTTAGAAGAGAGCCTGGCAACAGCCATGGGCCAGGTGCAGAGTCTCCTCAGGAACCTTTTGAATCTATGTTAATACATAAGCCAGTGAGCTACCAACACTCAATAGTCTACTCCCTACAGTGCAGTTGCAAGAGTTTCAACTTGGGGAAAAAGCCTTAAGAAACCCATCTCCACCTCCTCAAGCAACTGTGGCAACAGTACTGAAATACTTACACTTGAGCGATGTGACTCCCGTTTATCCTCTCTGGAAAACTGGGTAACTATGGTATAAGAAATATTTGGTATTCGTCCCTGGTTCCTGGCACAAATCTGCTACAGATCTTGAAATTTCCTGAGAGGTAGGAGTGCCTTCTGTCATTCATAAGAAGTTTTGTTCAATTATATCTGAGTTTATGCTAACAGAGTGACTTACGGTCCCCTAGGTAATCTCAGGATGAGGTTAGTCTAAAGACCAAGTGAGTAGAGGGTTGGAACTTTGAGAGCCACCTGCCTGCCTGAGGGAAGAGCAGGTGGGAGGCTGGAGATTAAAGTTTATAATAATTCTTTAACAAGATTCAGAGAGTTTCTGGGTTGGTGAATGCATCCAGGTGCATCCATGGGGACAAAAGCTCCTGTGCTCAGGATCCTTCTGGATCTTGCCTTATGTACCTCTTCATATGAGTTCTGTGAGTCGCTTTAGTGAATTATCAAACCCCAAGCAGGAATTGTAGGAACCTTTAAATTATAACCAGTCATTTAGATGTATGGGTGGCTGGTGACTTGGGTCTGGCATCTGAAGTGAGAGTAGCTTCACGGGACTGAGGTCTTAATCTGAAGGGTCTGTGCTGTGTAGTGTCAGAATTGAGTTGAACTGTAACTGTTGCATATCCAGTTGGAGTTCAGAGAATCTCAGAGTAATAAATGGCATAAAATGGAACAACTTGTTAGGCATGAGTCGGATAAACATTGGAACACCTACCAAAAATAATAATCTTGAAGCTAGATTAGATGACGGCTAGGCCTTCTTTTAATAATTATCCCCCATCAGGGTCCAGTGGTCTCTTTGGATGATTAGTTTGACATAATAAAATAATGCCATCAGTTTATAAAATAATTCTTATTTTCTTTTCCATATAGCAGGAGTCCCAGCCCATAGTTCATTCAAAAGTCTTCCAATTTTTTTTCAAAGTGAGTCATAAATAAGTTAGAACTGGAAACAAGTCTGTTTTACTTAATGCTTTTTTTTTTTTCTGCTCCATGAGGAAACCATTCCTGCAGACCCAGTTTTTCTCCTAGTATTTATAGTGCAGTTTGTTCCTGAGGATCAGACTGAGAATCAAGGCTGGACTCATGTGGGTGGCTTGGCTAATAAATAATCCTACCAGGGATTCTGGGATTTTGACTCAGTTGTAGAGTGGTTTCCTAGCATGTGTGAGGCACTGGGTTCAATTCCAAGCACTGCATATAAATAAATGAATAAAATAAAGATCCATCAACAACTAATATATATTTCTACCAAACAGAAATAATAATCCTACCAAACAGAAAATCTGTGAAATCCACTAGTAATCCAATGTGACTCTTAGTGGGTTTCTTTAAGAACTAGTAAAAAGTATACAAGTTTCTATTTTTGAAAATTCCCAATCCCAAGTGCTCCAAAATCCAAAAATGTTGAGTACTGACATGATCCTACAAGTGGAAAATTTCAAACTATGAAACTCTGTTTCATGCATAAAATTATTAAAAACACTATAGAAAATTACATTGAACCTATAAGGTGTATATGAAACATGAATGAATTTTGTGTTTAGACTTGGGTCCTGTCCCCAAGATATCTCATTATGTTTATACACATATCAAAAATCTAAAAGAAATCTGAACTCTAAAACACTCCCAAGTATTTCAGGAGTATTTAACCTACATGAGCTTTGCTGGAATACCATGTTTAAGGGTTGCTATTTTCTCATGACCTCAGGAAAAAAACTCATGGAGTTTGTCAAACAAATAATTTAGATACACACACTTGATGAAATACCTGATACATAAGTATTTAGGGAGAATAAAGTTTGCTATTTTTGGACACGGAATACCCATGATCTGGGATCTACTTGATTATGCTCCTTTTTGCACATTGGTTAAAGGAGAATAAACGTAGAAAGGTTTTTAAATGGTTCTGGAGCCACATACTTGGTGCTTCATTCAATTTAATTAAAAAAATGGTTTAGTTGTAGATGGACACAATACCATTATTTTATTTTTATGTGGTGCTGAGGATAGAACCCAGTACTTTCCACATGCAAGGCAAGTGCTCTACCACTGAGCTATAACTCCAGCCCTCAAGTGGTATTTTATTTTATTTTATTTTTTTTGCAGAGCATGGAACCCAGGGCCTTATGTATACTAGACAAGCACTCTACATCTGAGCTACATCCCTAGCTCCTCAATCAACATTTAAAAATCATCCCCAAGGGCCCACATAGAAATAACCTGTGACCCAAATGAAATGGAGCTATTGGTCTTAGTTTCTGAGACTTATAAAGAGGAACGTTCCAGGAATCAGCTAGGATCCAGGCTTCTTTTCACCTGGTCACCTTTGGGAATCATATTTATCTACAGTTTCTTCCTAAGACAAAAATAACCCACCAATGGCACAGTGTCAGCAGGTCCTATTGATTTGGTCTGTGGAAATGACAAAATTCAATAGAACGGGAATTCTCTTGGAGAGACCCTTCCATCCCCTGTCCCATGCCTCAAAATTCAAGATATTATGACTATCTTGGTATACACCTTGGTGCTAAGCTCCCCATTCAATCTACCTTACAGATAGTAGCCAGACTTTCTGATTTTCTTCCTATAAAACGACTTCTGTGGTGTCACTTTCCTGCTTAAGTATTTATCAGTTTGCTGTGGTGCTGACTCCAGATTCCTGACTCTCAGCACCCTCTAAATAATGTGGCTCTACTATACATTTCCAGATTTATTAACCAGTATCCCCTTCCTCCCCTGATTTAGCATATTTTTTCCCTTTATTCTCCTATGGTTTATGTCACTTATTTTTGTCTGCATTTAGATCTTCTCAATGTTTGTCTTATATATCGAGGGCAAAACAGTTTAGACTTGCAGTATCTTTATTTATTGACTGATTGACTGATCACAGTACTGGGCCTTGAACCCAAGGCCTTGCACATGCTAGGCAATTGCTCTACCACTGAACTATATCCCCAACCCTAGACTTGTGATATCTTTTAATGTATCAAACTTTTTATCATTTTGTAATGATCCTATTTTCTACTAGTATGTTTTTTACTTAAAAATCTATTTGTGTGAGAGTAAAACAGCTATACCAACCTTATTTTTTAATGCCTGATAGATATGTTTCTATCTGAACTTTCAACCTTTCTGGGTCCTAATGAAGCTCTATGAACAGCATATACAGTTAGATTTCCTTCTTATATTATTTTTGACTACCAGTATACTTTTATTTCTACTACATTATTTTGTACCTTCAAGTTGACATTTCTTCTGTTAACTTTATTTTTCCTCTATACTTGCCTAATATTTGGATTGAGTTTCTTCTATTTTCTCCCCTCTGAATGTTCACATTCAAACATTATACTGTATGTCTTTTCTCTCAGTGAATACTTGAAGTATTTAATGAATAAATTTAACTTATATTAACCTAATAATTTTCTTTTCCTGAGCAATATAAGGAACTTAAAACATTTTCACGAGGCCCAGCGGCCTGCTGAGGGGCAGAGCCGCCCCCCACCCCCCGCGCCTGCCAGGTAGGCGGAACGGTGACCACCAGCAGAAAAGGCCCAGTGGCCCACGGCTGAACAGAGCTTCCAATCACTCCTGCAAGGTAGGCGGGCCTGCGACCCACCAGCAGAAGAGGAGCAGCGGCCTGCTGAGAGGCAGAGCCGCCCCCTCCCCCTGCGCTGGCAAGGTAGAGGGAACTGTGACCA
>NW_025999900.1:913354-923591 GCF_001458135.2 Marmota marmota marmota
GGAAGGAGACCCTCAGAGTTATACAAAAGTACATACAAGAGGAAGTGAGGGGAAAGGGAAAAATAATACAAGGGGGACAAATGAATGTCAGTAGAGGGGGTCAGAGAGAGAAGAGGGGAGGGGAGGGGAGGGGAGGGGGTATCGTAGAGGATAGGAAAGGCAGCAGAACACAACAGACACTAGTATGGCAATATGTAAATCAATGGATGTGTAACTGATGTGATTCTGCAATCTGTATATGGGGTAAAAATGGGAGCTCATAACCCACTTGAATCAAAGCGTGAAATATGATATATCAAGAACTATGTAATGTTTTGAACAGCCAACAATAAAAAATTAAAAAATAAAAAAAAAAACATTTTCACTCCAATAATCTGTTTTCTAATTTAATTACTACTGTTCAATATTTTGTTCTAGTTTTTATTTTAACTTCACAAAATAGACACAATACTTAACACACTCTGCATAAGGTATTTGCTTACCATTCTTTCTAATATTTCAAACCGGTTTCTTCCAAAGTACATTCTTGAGATTTCTCCTTGAATGAGAATCCTTTGGTATTCAACTCTTTTTTACTGTTCATCTGAAAATGTCTTTATTTCATATTTGTTCTTGATTTATTGATTTATTTGTTTTTCTGGGTATAAAAATTTTAGATTGACTTTTTCCCTATATTTTGTAAATATTATTTCAGTCTTCTGCCTTTCAATTTACCACTGAGTACTACTTGTTCTTTTATGTTTATTCTGTCTTTTCTCACTAGGTGTTTGTAGGACTTTCTTTACATGTTTACTATTCCTTGGTTCCATTTCTATATCTAGATATGTTTTTCTGTTAATTATCTTAATTGGATTCACTGGTTTCCTGGCTATCAGCTTTGAGGTTTTTCAGTAATTATGAAAATAATTAGAACTCCTATGATACTTATGGTAGACTTTCTCAATTTATCATTTCTTAGCCACTTTTTAATGTTTTCTCTCTTTTGTTTCCTCAAACAAAATTCTGGATAATTTCTTCAAATCTCCTTACTAGTTCACTAATTCTCTTTTTATCTGTTCATTCTGCTAGTTAACAACAGATTCACTCAATTTTTAACTTCTAGAAATTCCATTTTTGTAATTTCCTGTTCTTTATTCATATTTTCATATATTTCTCTCATTTCTTAGAATATATTAAAATTATCTTCTATTCAGTATCAGGTGACTTTAGGATCTGAAGTATTTATAGGCCCAATTATGCCAAATGTTCTTTCTGGTGCCTTTATTATTGATATGTTTTATAATTTTCGAGTGTAAGGTCATGTTTTGGGCACTTTATCTGTGAGAATTCTTTGAAATATGGGCTGCATTTGACAACTCCAGAAAAGATTTATGCTTGCTTTTGTCAGTTGTATATGGAAAATTATAGCTGGGAACTACTTTTAACTAACTTTTCTACTTGAGTAGTAGTAGGAGTTAAGATTTCATCCAATGTCAAATTTCCTTGATATTCCCCTGTGTACAGGGAGCTTGTTTCTATTCCTACTCTAATTAGGATCCCACTTTTGTTGAAAGTCCTCTATGGTTCCTTATCTGTTCTGTCCTGAGCTATATCTCCTGTCTCTATCCCAAGGTGTCACCACGGTAAAAATCCAGGTCACCAGAGTTTGACAAGTAGTCTCCTAGAGTTCCTGCTTTCCATGCATTTTTGGCTTCTAAATTTCTACATTCTATAGATTTATTACTTTCTTTTAGCTTATGTAATCACTGGAAATCATTGTTTAAATCATATTTTAAACTGTATTGGTAAGGGTTTTTCAGATTATTTAGTTGATTGTATTTCTGGAAAGGGAAGGGAAGGTGTTTATATCTTCTCTGCATTACTAGATGATATGCTCCCTGAGGAGGGGCTATTTCTTACTAATCCTTGTGTCTTTTTTCCCCCCATGGGTCTCATCCAAAGACCCTGGACATAGAATTGAAACATTAGATCCTGTAATGGTTAATTTTATCTGCCAACTTTGCTAGGCTATGATACCAGGTTGGCGGGTCAAATATCAGTCTACATGTTGTGAATATATTTTTAAAATGTGATGAATATTTACAGTCAGTAGACTTTAAGTAGATTACCTTCCATAAAGTGAATGCCTCTTATCCAACCCAACACATTGAAGATCTTAACAACCAAAGACTGAGATTTCCTAAAGAAGAAGGAATTCTGCCTCAAGATTGTGACACTGGAACCCTGTATGAGTTTCCAATCAGTTGGCCTGCCCCATGGATTTCAGACTAAAGACCACAGCATCAACTCTTATCTAAATTTCTAGCCTTCCCAGCAGACCTATAGCTTCCAGATTTTGCACTTCCACAATCATACAATCACGTGAGTCAGTTCCTTAAAATTGATTTCTATGTTCAAAACTCTCCTACTGGTTCTGCTTCTCTAGAGAATCCTGAGTGCTATAGATACTTAACAAATATTTATGAACAAAAGGCATTGAATGAGCACTTATTATTTAATTATTTGACTTATGAAAGATTCTACCCTGAGGTTTGTCTCTGTTTAAGGTTTTGCTACTTTTTAATAAAACAGTACAATTTTGCTTCAGTTGCATTCCATTTTCCATTGCCCCAGTTCAGTAACCACTGAGCTTTGGGAGGTAGTCTAAACTCAGAGCCTTTCCTACACCTATGTCCAATTTTGAATGATACAGAAAACCTTGGTTCCAGTCTCAGAATCGAGACTGCTTCTCTGAATTGGTATGAATTTTAAGAGACATCAAGACAACAAACAGGGCATCTGGGATTCCACCATCTACTCTCCAAGGATGCAGCACAAAGTTCTTAGCAAGTTCACACACACTCTGCTGGCTAATAAAATATGTGGTTCAGGGTTTACAGCGTTCTCATGCCATTTCTCTCCACATTATTTTGTAATCTACGTCCTAGGCATCTTTTATTACCAAGTTGGCAAAAGTCTGGGAATTAGGGGAAAAAGAATCACAAAAAAATCAAGAGTTACCAAAGAAACAGGAAGCAGTGATGAACAGATGAAAGGGCCATTTGCAGACCTTCTGAAGGATGGGGGAGCCTAGCAAATTCTACCTCTACCTTTCCAAGCTCATCACTCATGCTTATGTTTCCACACCAGAAAGCCTTTTGCAGCTTTCTAAGCTTAGGGGAGGTTGGGTTGCCAAAGGACTAGCTCTTGAGTTGTTGTTACTATGGATGGTGTTGACTCAACTCAAAGGTGAAAGCAAAAAAGCTCTCAGTTGTTTTGCATAGCCTGGTGTTTCAAAATTAAGGTTGTTTTTTTTAAAAAAAATCATAATTAATTGAATGTGGCTGTTTCTTCATGGGGAAGAGTTGGAGCCTAGCCAAGGACTAGGGTTATTCTGGCATTTAAAAGTATGAAACTGTTGTAACTTATGGAATGTTGTGGTTGGGGCTGTGTATTTCCAGAACTCCAGACCTTGTTCCATGCTCTCATCTGGGGCTGGCTAGATGAGCCATATTTATCAAAATATATCAAGGTCTATACTTTAGATTCATGCCTGAGCTGTACCTCAGTTTTTTAAAAAAGAAAGGAATAAAAGGGCCTTCTAGGGTAGAGGGCAGGTTAGTGCTGGTTTCATCTTTTGAGTTCCCATTAGCACCTTGAGGAGCAGCCATGTCTCCTGAGTCTAGCCTTCTCCATGTACTGCTCCCATATCTTCTGACCTCTCTGCAGATTAGCTCAGGTCCGCTCAGCAGGAGCCTCTTCACCGTTTCCTTCCTTGCTATCTAATGGGCATTATAACAGTATCTTCTTCATGGGTACGGCAAAGATTTGGGGCCTGCCATGGAAGATTATTCTGGCATTTAAAAGAATGAAAACATTGCCCTTGAACTTCAGTATAGATGTGCTCTCCACATCCACAGAGCTAGCTGCTATCTAAGGTTGGATCTCGACAGGCAACTCTGTACTTCAAAAACTTCTCTCTACATTTTGAAAGGACTCTTGTTTTTTTTTAAACATCTATCAGGCCAGAACAGATATTGTAAACCTCATGCAAAAGCAAATATAGGGTTTGCCTGGGAGCCACATGAAGATTGTGTCTTGATTTTATCTTCCACTTTCTCTGGCATAACTAATGTCATGTTTATGGTCAATAAACAGGAAGGTGGAACTACTCTGAACCGGTCCATTTCATCTCACCGTGTGCTTACCTTGACTTTGCTTTCATTTCTGTTCATAGAACCTTTGTCTACTGGAAAATGAGGTTAAAACAATCTGGGTTCTCTCCAAAAAGCAAACCTTGAAATATTTGTGAAAGAGGGGAAGTGCATATACCTTGTTCTTTGCAATCTTCTTCCCGTTTCTCAGCCTTTTCCTGCCTTCCAAACCCTAGTCCCTCTCCTCCAACTCGGTGTGGTGCAGGTAAGCGTCTGAGAAGAAAAGCAAACAAGAAACAGGAAGCATGGCTCAGCTACATGCATGCACATAGCCAGCCCTTCACCACCTCATAGATTTAGGTAAAACATCCTCTCTGTTATTAGACTAAGCTTTGGAAAATAAACACATTCACCAGATTTATGATCACCAAATGAAAGTTTGTGAACATTCCAAAATGGCCAAATTCATCTGATTATGACCAACATAACTCCCCCCAAAAATGTTCTCTGGCTCCCCAAATTTCAAGGGGGAAAAAAAAGCTTACATAGAAGCAAAGCATATATGTACAGACACACTTGGACAGCTTTAAAAAAAAAATCTTAAAATTTTTTAGTAGAACCTTGCCTTTTCTGTCTCAGCCCCCAGGGGGAAAATGTGAGCTTGTTTCTTCACTGGAAAAAAAAAAAATCACAGTATTTGACAGGCTGAATTCTTTGATCCTCAAAAGTTGCGGTGATTTCTCCAGCACCCCTCTATACTCTGTCCTTCCTCACCCCCTGACTGAGGCTTTGTAACCTGATGCTCTATAAAGAGCATTTCCACAAAGGCATTAAGGGATGTCCTTGCTTAATATTAAAGCTTCCCCCAGTTGCCCTCCTCCTAAACACTGTCCCATCCCCAGGCTCCCACTGTGAGGCGAGGCTGGCAGGAAAAACGGGTCCAGCTGTTTTGAATTAGGGGCAATGGGAGGCTTCCTTGTAATATATGACTTAATCAGTGTCCCTGAAGTAAACAGTCCAAACTGTGGCTGGCAAAGTCCAGAAACTGGACTTCATAAGCCTCCTTTGGCTTTGGAGCTGAAAAGGAATTTGAATCTCTCATAGGTGTGTTATAGGTTATTGTTACGGATGGGTAGCTGTCCTTGGACCATCATAGGAATGACATGTGCGCTGAGGTAGTCATGTATTGTTAGGGTTTCCAGATAAAATATGAATTCCCAGTTACATTTGAATTTCAGATAAGTCACAAATAATCATTTAATGTAAATCTCCCAAACATTATGTGGAAACCAGTATCACTGATGCTCCAGAAGCAAAAGAGGCATTGTGTTCTTTTTTAAAAATATATTTTTATTAGTTATAGATGGACACAATATGTTTATCTTATTTATTTTTTTATGCCATACTGAGAATCAAACCCAGTGCCTTGCACATGCTAGGCAAGCGCTGTACCACTGACCCCAGCCCCCGCCCCAGCCCAGGCATTGTGTCCTTTAGATTACCTCTTTCCCACCAAGGCAAGGGGGGTGTTATGGTTTGGATATGAGGTGACCCCCAAAAGCTCATGTGTGAGACAATGCAAGAATGTTCCAAGGTAAAATGATTAGATTATGAGAGCTGTGACCTAATCAGTGGATTAATCCACTTAAATGGATTAACTGGGTGGTAACTGTAGGTAGACGGGGTGTGGCCGGAAGAAGTGGGTCACTGGGGGGCATGACTTTGGGGTTTATATTTTATCCCTGATGAGCAGAGCTTCTCTGCTTCCTGGCTGTTATGAACTGAGCAGCTTCCCTCCACCACACATTTCCACTGTGATATGATGCCTCACCTCGAGCCCAGAACACTGGAGCCAGCCTACCATGGACTGAACTTCTGAAACCCTGAGCCAAAATAAACTTTTCCTCCTCTAAGTTGTTCTTGTTGGGTCTTTTGGTCACAGAGACACAAAGCTGACTAATACAGGTGCTAAGATTTGGTAAAGACTTTGTCTGAAATGATTCCATCTGAAAACCTGGAGTCGTTTCTGTTTCTATTGGTCCATAGTTTCTCCTTAACAACACTGTTCTGCCACTCTTACCCAGGTGGGGAATTAGAGGTAGCCTCACAGGTAAGCAGAGTACTAGCTGCCCACAGGTTCCACCACCCCATCAGCCAGAAGCAGAGTGCTTAAAATGTTTTCATTGTACGGATCAGTTTCTTCATATCTTAGAGCTTTGTTAACCTACTAGTTTTATTACTTGATGTTACTTAGAAGAATCATTACCCATCATTAGATTTTTTAAAAATAGAAACATACAAAAATAGCATTCTAGTTATAATTTTCTTTGACTGTAATAATTAAGATAATTATGTCATTCTTTTCAACTTTATGACAGAGTCCTTGTAAGTCATGTTTGTCATTGTTATTTAAGGACCTGTGGAAAATGGTTGGGAGAAATGAGGTGGAGATGTCAAAGGTACTGTGGTATAATATTGAGAAGAGAATCTGAGGGCTTAGGGAGGTTGTAAAGTTAGAATGGATTTACTATGTAACACTTGAGAACCTGCTACCTGCCTATGTTCCTGGGCTTGAGTATACTCCTCTCACCAAGGGAATAAAAATTATTGGTGCAGAGGCATCAGTATTTTTGAGCTCAGTGGTTAATGGTGGGAGATGTTCCATAGTCCTCAAGAACCCTGAAAAGGCAGACAGTTCTGGGACCACATCATCCCCTCTGTCTTCTGTTTTCTGATGCTATAACAAAATGCTTGAAGGTAGGTAAATTATAAAGAATAGAAGTCTTTTGGAGTACATGATTCTGGAGGCTGGGAAGTCCAAGAGCATGGTGCCAGCATCTGGTGAAGGTTTTCTTGCTGCATCACGATATGGGGGAGGGGATCACACAGTGAGACAAAGTTAGCATGTCAGAAAGAGCCTGCTTTTGTAACAAAACCACTGCCAAGATGACCCTGTCACCCACTAACTCATAAATCCGTTAATCCCTGAGGGCTCTCCCTCATGACCCAATCACTTCCCAAAGTCATTGTATGGATCAGTTTCTTCATATCTTAGAGCTTTGTTAACCTACTAGTTGTATTACTTGATGTTACTTCTCAGCACTGTGGTATAATAGATGCATTAGGGACCAGATTTCCTATATGTGAACTTTTGGGAAACACATTCAAACTATAGCATCCTTTTCATTCCAAACTAAATCTCTTCAAAACAACAATTCCAACTTCCTATTGCATATAATAACCCACCCTAGAATGATTTTGCCAGCAGTGAATGCTCCTGGTTGTCATCTAAGGTCACTTCCTCTGTCAGATAGCAGAATCCTGCTAGGAGGTATATACCAAAGAAGGAAACTTTTCGGATCACCCCAGCTGGAGATACAGCTATTGAACCAAATAGTCCAGGAAGCCAATATTGGAAGCTTACTGGATTGGACAAAGGGAAAGGAGACTCCAAATCATCCCTCATGTCAGGTAGGAAGAGCAGAGCATTTAAGGGTTAAAGAGATTTCTCAAGAAACAAAAAGGACATGGCCCCCTGGGGAAGCCTTCTGAACACGAATCTGAAGGAAATGCTGGGACAGTGAAACCTGGGTAAGATTTGCAAGAAAGAAACCGAGGCAGGGATTCATGGAATTCAGGGATTCACAGAACACAAGAGACAAAAGCTCAGCCAGAAGGATGTAAGGGAAGGCAAGAGAGGATCTTGTAAGAATGGCATAAGGCAATCTCCTGCCTGGAAAATGCATAAGGAAAGGGGAGAGAGAGAGGTTATCAACAGAGGAGGCCAAAACAAAATGGACCAAAAATGATCACAATGATAGGACAATAGTGAGAAAAGGAAAGGATTGAAACTAAAAAGGAGAAAACCAAAGCAGGCATAGACACGTTCGTTTAAAATTTTATTTTTATTTATTCCTGTTACCAATTTTTATTGTATTTTCCTGGCAGATATCCCACATTGGTAAGTCTGGGGGAAGGGGAAGAGGGTTGGCAGAATAATGTTGCATTGGGGATTTGAATCTCATTACTCGGTGCTGTTAGTGTTGGGCAGACATTTATAAAAATTACATGCTGTGATGGCAGGTCATTTTAAAAAAAAAATGAATTGAGCTTTAAATTTAGGACCAAGGTAAGGGTTTGGATTACTTTAAAAGAAATGAAGGAAAATAGGACTGAGGCATGGAGAAGGTAGGTTGTGGGTCGGCAGCAGTGGGCTGAGAGAGCTGGGGAGCCGGAAGGGTACCATGAGTGGGAACAACCTCCTGGCAGATTGCAATGAATCGCAGGCACTTAGATATTGAAATTGTCTTTAGATGCTTGCTTCTCTAGGAATGTCCCATTAAGTTAACTTTATGGGTCACAGTTTAGATAAAATCATTGAATTTGTGTTTGAATGTTAGGTACCATCATTAACTCTGCACCCCCACCCCTGCTTAATTTTTCCTTTTCTCCTCTTCTTCCTCCTCCTTTTCCTCTCTCACTCCCCCAATGTCCCCCCCCCATCCATTCTTTTTCTCCTTTGCTTCTCATATTCTTCACAGGAAGAATGGGGACATATTGGGGCAACTCCTAGCTGGGATCTGGGTTGCTGCTGACCACGTCTCTCAGGTGTTGATTCTGTAGCTAACATTCTGCTCCCTGGGTAGGACTTGCCTTGAAGACCCTCACTGCCCAGGTCACAGCTGCCTAGGCAGTAGCTTCTGAGCTTCTTATTCTTTGGCCTAGTGACATTACCCCCTTTTTAGCCCCAGCCCCTGAAGTCCCACCTTCCATCTTTCTTCTTCCTGCAGGTTCCTTGGATCATTTTCTTGAATATTTACCCCATAGGAGGACGAGCCTCAGGTACATATCTTCCCAAGAGACTTTTTACTAAAAGGTAGCCTGGCAGAATATTTATCATTCAAATGGCCCCCAGAGGTTTCCATATTATCTAAGAGTTCTCTGGGGTCTGGGATGAAGAGGGTTAGGAGGTAGTCAGCAATGCTCCCTCCCCATGCACTGCCTGGTCTTGTCCTTGTCTCCAGAGTGCTGATGCCTGCCTTCTGAAAAACAGACTGTAAAGTGATATTTTCCCCTTTTCTAATCTCAGAAAAGTTGTCAGACGGGTTCTCAGCCTCCCCATGGGGACTGCTCTTTGCTACACAATTTGATGTGTTACTGTGTCTTAATTATAAAAATTGGTGTGTCCAGGACCATTGAAAATGATTTTCACAATTAAATATTCTTGACATGATTTTTAGTTGCTTGGCATCTTGTTTAATTCTGTTATCCTTACTTGATTGTGTACAGTTTTGTTGTTTATTTAGTTATGGTACAATTCAGAGAAGCATTTTTTTCTGGTAACATCCTCCTGTGTGTCTTTTAACTGTTTTTTAAGACAATACATGGCATTTTACTTCAAAACTCTCTCATATGTGGACTTAAGAAGATACAGACTAGATTCATATTTCCTGAATTTTTAAAACTCTTGCTCAAAAACACTGTTCTTTCTGGTTTATCAAACAAGCTAATGTGTCTCCTGAGAATTTTGAATTCAAACATGAACAACTTGGTGAACTTTTCTGTGCGTGAATCATTTGAGCTTTGGACAGGTTTCCTCAGGGGGATCTATGATTGCATAAAATATTCTACTTCTACCTGAAGTGCATCATGAGATAGTCTCAGCAAAGACTGTTAATTCTACAATGGATAAGCGAGTATTAGAGAAAATAAAATTTGCATGGACAAAAAGCTTTCCGCTTCTTGCATAAATTGTCTTCTCAGAGGACCAAGGAGCACTCATGAGCTCATGAAATCTGAGCCTCAAAGATTCATCTAACTGATCTATTCCTGTTTCCACATTTAATTCCCACTGGCCAGTTTCGCACCAACACCATTTAAGAGACTTGGAAAACCTGGGAGATATTTTCAGCCTGTCAGGACACTTGTTTTTTTTAACATTTAAAAAAGAGCCATTGACTCTCATTTTTAAATTTTACATCAACCAGTCCATCTCTTTTTTTTTTTTTTTTGGCTTTTTATGTTTTTATTTATTTTTTTTTTTTCATTTTTTTTTATTGTGGGTTGTTCAAAATCATTACAAATTTCTTGACATAATCATATTC
>NW_025999900.1:928250-971146 GCF_001458135.2 Marmota marmota marmota
GCGCTCGGCGTTCGCTCCGATAGGCTCAGGTTCTTAGAAGCACCCAGGCGCAGAACCCTAGCAATCTGTTTGCAAGCCACAGGCGAATTGTAGCCTGGAATTACCTGATCTATGGCTGAATGAGTTGCGGTCAGTCGAAAACAGGGGACGTGACGTCAGTTTACCAAGATGGTGGCTGCTGGCCTCCTCTGTGGACTGACCGGTGTGTACAACCGAGAAGGACCGCTTCCTTCCCCCGTCTGGAACCCAGAATTCAGCCCTGAGTACAGTGCTTGCGCGGCTGGCAGAAACTGCAGCGCTGTAACCCTGCGTCTCTATCCCAGCGCACACTGCAGACTTTCGCCGCGGGGCGATTTGCTGAATAAGCAGTTACCCTCCGTGCGACAAACCTCTCGCGTTTGAGTCCCGGTAGCCGATCCTCGTGCGATGGAAATCCTTCCTCCAGGTTCCGGAGCACCCCACTATTGCTGGAAATTCCTAACAAGATATCCTTTAGCCGTCCTGACTTGTCATACTCCCACACAGTGAAGCAGCACACGGGGGTAATGCACTCCCCTCGCCGCCATCTTCCCCCTTCCCATCTCTTATTTAAAGTCTTATCAGTTCAACTCTGGAGGCTTAAACTATGAAATCCAATTCCCCATAATCAAAGATGTTTCATAGGCTTTTAGAAAAGGAAGAGACTTGGAAATCAATTAGTCTCGCCTATCTAAAAAGTTTTGACACAGGAAAGGGTGCAGGTAGCAGGAGATGGAACCCCATAATACAGGCAGAGCTGCTACACAGCAAGAAAGATGGTTCCAACCTTGGGATTCCAAACACCTTCCACCATCCAGTCCCATAAAATGGCAGACATCAAAGGGGTGAGAATCAAAGGTTTGAATTTGGGTTTGGGTTTAAAATGAAATGACAGCGTTTCCTGTAGCCCATTTCTTTAGCTTCTAGACAGAGTCCTGCCTTAGAGACCTCAGCTGTGATGAGCTTAGCACTGTTTCCACTGCCTGCAGCCTGCAACTTCATCTTTGGCTCCTACCATTTGGCCCAAGTTCAGCTTCTCTCCAACTCCTGCCCTCTTCCCTGGCCTCCTGGGAAGGTTCTGTTGCCTGATCTTTATTGCTCTTTTCCCACACTCCATTATGCAGCATGATATCGGCCTCTGAATTTATTTATTAGGACTCAGATCTATAATATACAACCCTCCCTTCCTGTCTGACACAGTATCTATGCAGCAGAGCGAATGAGAGGCGCTGCTTGTCATTAAACAGTCATGGAAAATAAGCACCCAGAAAGGAAGGGCCGGAGGCTTGCAAAAGAGCTAACCCTCAGGAGGCCCCTTGGAGCCAAATTGCTTTTTCAAAACTTCACACTCACAATCCAGCAGCCCAGACAGGCAGCCACAAGCAGCTCCTCGTGGGGGACTGCATTTGCAACTGGCAACCTTATACCCACGTGTCTGGCCCTCATTTGGTATGCTTGCTGTATTTTTTAAAAATTAGCATTTTGCCTAATAAGCCTCCCCTTTGTCATTGTCCTCATTCAATATGTTGAAGCAGGCTATAGACCCAGGGTGCATGCATATTTTAAAGCAGTAATACATTCATGTGCCATGCCTCAAAATGATATAGAAAAGTATATTTTGAGAAATCTCCCTCCCAGCCCTGAAGAAACTTTTTAGTTAAACTTTAAAAGTTTAGTCTAAAGCTAAACTTTTAGCTTTTGTTTTATAGAAACATTGCAAAGATAGTATAGAAAGTTTTCTGTGCACTTCTCATTCAATTTCCTCCATTGTTATGATCTTATATTACTATGGTCCATTTGACACAACTAAGAAACAAACATGGATTGGTATGTTACCCCTAATGCCACTCTTTATCCATATTTCACAAATGTGTCCATGGTTGTCCTTTTGTGGTCCGGGAGCCCATCCAGGGTTCTGCATTCATCATCATGTCTTCTTTGGCTCCTCTTGGCTGGGCAACTTTCTCAGACTTGGCTTGTTCCTGATGACCTTAACAGTCCTGAGAAGTGCTGGCTTGGGTATTTGGTAGAATTTCCCTCACTTGGGCTTATCTGCTGCTTTCCTCATGATTAGGCTGGGGTTATGGATTTGGGGTGGGGAAGACCACAGAAGTACAGAAGTGTTTTGCTATTCTCATCACTTCATATCAGGAGGTCCACCCTGTCAATGTGACTTACTACCCTGGATGTTAGACTTGATTGCCTGGCCAAGGTACTGTCTGCGAGGTCCCTCCACTATAAAGTTAACTCCCTCAACTCTCTTTCATGCTTTACTCTTGGAAGCTAGTTCATGGCCACACTCAAGGAGTCCACAGCATTTCTTGATCTATACTTGCTAACCTGGCAGGAACTTCAGGGGTGCCAAACCTTGGGCTAAGGCTGTTCCTCTGAGTGGAACTTTCTTGGTGGAAGCTCCCCTCCCAACAGGAATCACAGGTTCTCAGAGGTGGTTCATGCACCTACCAGATGACTGGGCTTCCACTCCTTCATTTTAATCATGTTTTCCTAAGTCCTTTACATCAAAGGCAGCCTTGACCACAGTGAACACACACCCTCCAGTTTGCACTAGGGAATCCTTTTTCTACTGCATTTCAATGGCTCTGCACTGGATTTTTGTTTTGAGCTGAGTCCTGAAAAAGAATGTGTGGCTCACAGGATGGTCAGTGGCAGAGGCACATACATGCAGGCTTGTAATTACATGTGTGTCTTGTAGTTCTACCTCAGGAACTTTCTGCTGGGAAACAAATATCTTCAAATCTGTTTCTGTTTCACTACTGATTCCTGCACTGTAGACTTGGAAAATTCATTTTGCCTCCTGGAGGCTCAGAACTGCTTCCTGTCAAGTGGAGATGACAACATGAGGCCATATTGGAACATCTTGCTCACCATTTTGTAACCTGAACTGGAGGGAATCAAGAAGGGCACATTGTGATGCTGAGGTGGTGTGACACGAAGACACTGGAGCACAGAATTCCTTCTCTGTCTACTGAGAAGAGTTCAAAAGGCGAGCAACATGGGATGCATTAAAATGTTCATAAATTCTTTGAGTTCCTGGGAGAGAGAGCTCCACCAGCATAGGAGCAAGTGTCCCCTGCTGTTACTAGAGCAGGAAAACACACAAGAAAGTTTCTCTTTTTTTTTTTTTTCCTTCAGTCAGCTTATAAAATTAAGCAAGGCAAAACAACCTGCTCTGATGAAAATATAAGTTCTTGGAAGAAATAGGTATAATCTCAGGAGTGGAAATGTTTTGAATGACAAGCCAAATACCTGAGTCAACTAATATGGCTTATAGAACTGACTGGCAAGATGAAAATTCATTTCACAGAATCTGGCAGCTCCTTCAATACACTGCTAAAGGTTTGGCCCCACCACAGCACCGTCTTAACTGCAGGTGAATTATACCAGGTTAAGTCTGCATACCAACTTGTTCTTCCAACCAAAAGGCATTTGTTGGCCTCCATTCTGCATCTGTGTAGTCATTCATTCTAAAGAGCATGAAAAAATATTGTTCTAAGTGTCAAGACTACCTTCATGACTCATTAAAATCTTTTAAATACATTTTTTCCAGGACCAAAATATACATCTTCAAGCCAAAGATTATATTATTTCTTGGCCACACCTTCCAACAAGTCATCTTCTAATATAAACTTCCCTGGCCCCAAAGAGAATTGGGAGAGGAAAGTATTTGTGGGATGTTGTGGGTCAGTCAAATAGAAGGGATGTGACAACTCGATGTGGGTTTATGATATTTCAATCGGTTTATGCCAGGCTGGGTAATAGAGATTTGTGTGGGGCGACTGACTGTGTCATACTCCTTTTGCTTTCCTTAATCACAAAAATATGGAAGGAAACTAGATGTTGTGGATAGACTGTGGAATTATGTGGTTCCCACTAAGCATGATGTTTGGCCATTGCTGGCAGAGGATGATGGTCCTCTGAATTCTCTTACTCATGAAGGCAAACAACCAAACAACCAGGCTTTCCTGACAAAGACTTAAACACTGTATGCAGGCTCCGTCTTGTCCTATGTGCTGAGCAAGCCACTGGTTGATGATAGGGGAATTTCTCCTCTCCAAGTATGCTCTACCCACCCTATCCAAGCACCTCCCATCACCACTGTCCCCTTCCACAAAGATATTGTTCTTGTATGCCCTTGGCTGCCACCACTATTAATCTGTTCACAGTGAAAGCTCAAGTTAATTATAAAGCTACTGAGATGGGAAATGCCTTAATCTGTTGTAACCATTATCAGCCTAAATTTAACGTAGTCACCTCACAGGGCACAGACAGAATAAGAGGACAAGTGACTTAAGATATCTTAATTTTGAATTTTTTTGTTTTTGGTGGTTGAGAAGAAAGTTCTAGAACAAAATAATCTGGATTAACTGGCAATGAAGAATATTGGTTTCTGGTTCCTAAGAGATGGCTACCCTTATTAGCTCTGTTTTCTTCAACAAGTTTCTTAATTGCTTAATCCTTCAGTTTCTTCATTTTTACATCAGAAGCGATAGTAATCTTACTTTGTAAGATTGAAATTGTAAGAGTTCAATGACAGTGTTTTTATATTAGTGCATTACAATGCTTGGCATGTTAGATCTAGGCACAGTGGTGCATGCCTGTAATCCCAGTGACTCGGGAGGCTGAGGTAAGAAGAAGGCAAGTTGGGGGCTAGCCTCAGCAATTTAGCAAGACTCTGTCTCAAAATAGAAAATAAAAGGGGCTAGGATGTAGCTCAGTGGTAGAATTTGTGTCTCCCCCTACACCCCCAACTCCTGGCCCCAACAGGTTCAATCTCCCTGGCCAAAAAAAAAAAAAATTACATAGAGAAGGACTTGAGCAGCCAGACATTAGCATGAGAGCAACGGAGATCCTGGGGATGGAGAAACTTCCTGGGTGAGATATATATTTTTAAAAAAGGCTCAGAATCATTTTGTTTCTACCCTGTGTGGCATTCACATTTCCTCACCCTCCTCAGTACAAATTGTGTACAAATATGGAAGCACCTCATAATCCCTTATTAGTGGTAGTATACTTTTTATGTATCAATTAAAAATGTAAAATGCCTTCCAGGATTCTATCCACAGCCAACAAAGATGGCATCTGCTGCAGTTTCTGCAGGGACTCTCCACTTACCTTGTCCCAGAGGAAAGAGGACACCTTCATTGTCGGCCTCATGGGCCAGGTGTCCCCAAGTTTTTTGTTCATTACATAGTGGATAAGAGACTAGGGACACGGCCACACTGGGTTACTGTGGCAGCTTGGGTGACAGGTAATTGGGCTATTGAACCCCTGGAGAGAAGAAATGCTTGATTCTAGTCATTCCTCTGGATACAAGGACAGAAGCAAGGTCAAAAGTTGAAGCTTAGAAGACAGAGAGAAAAGCAATCTTTTAAAGTCTAGACAGCATATTAACAGCAAGGGCTTAATGTGTTGCACTCTGTTTATTGGAGCTTTTTGCTGACAGCATGGAACCTGAGCCCCCTTTTCTCCTCCTCTAGCAAGTTTGCTCTGCTGTGTCTTTAGAGGCCTCCTTTTCTCATGGTGCCCTTGAGGGATTAGTGACCAGAGGCTGTAGCTGGAGTCTTCAGGGAAGGGGGAAAGAGCAAAGGGAAGGAAGAACATCTTGAGGATTTATGATATTGGGTTGAAGGTAAACCCTCATGTTAGTCCACTAGGACACAGTTGTTTTTTGGCCCTCCCAAGATTTTTTTTTTTCCTAATTGAAATGAGAGACTAGACAGATGGATCAATAAAATGTTCCTATATGCATTTTATTTTCCTAAGGAAAGCAGTTTTCAAAAGATTTTTTTTTCTTTCCTATTTAATCATTTTTTTTAAGTGTCAAAATGACTTTGATTAGAGCATTGGGCATTGGCTGGTCGGAGTGTAAATTCCTTTCACCTTTCTGGAAAGTACTTTGGCAGTAAGTAAAAAAAAGCCATCAAAACGGGCATATCTTTGACTCAAAAATTCCATTGCTATGAATTTGTGAGAACAGTAGCATAAATACTTATATAAGAGAACATTCCTCACAGAATAATTATAATAGCCCCGCTGGAAATAATCTGAATACTCTGAAATGGGAGATGCCTTCAACATAATACAATGGAAATGCCAACCAGACATGGCACTTTCCTCTGAGAAATATTCAATAGCATTGGAACAGAAGGGGGTTCTCAGGAATCTCTGGGGAGGGGGAGGTTGAGAAGTGCTCTTGAACCTGGAGATAGACTGCAAGAAGGACCGACCTCTCTGAGTAAAAGAGGTAAGGATCCTTTTAGCTGCCTGAACAAAATTCTGCCTTAGTAGGTGAGATCCAAACTACAGACTTAGCCTGCTGTTGTTCACCTGAGCTCCTGAATGAATGAGCAGATTTCTCATAATTTGTGTATTGGGCTCGGGTTACATAAGCCACTAGCTGTTTGTGTAAATGGCTATTCTGAATAGCCCTGTTCTGAATTGGAAGGAGACTGTTTGATTAGAAGAGTTTATATAACTGAAATCTGAGACTGAAGGGAGGATTTGGCGGGACTGCTGATTGCATTGGAGAGGGGGTTGGAAAGGCAACTGCTTCAGAGCAGGAGGCTCTTATTTGGAGGCACTGCCTAAGAACAGATTGTCCCCTGCACCCCACCCCACCACATCCACACACACAGGGCCGTAGCCCATCCATAGAACTAGGTTCCACTCCATTGGGGGAGAAAACAGGGCTGTTTCTCTCCAAGCTGAAGCAAGGTTCATGTATATACACACAGGAGCCAGTCGGAACGCCACATTAGTAACCCCATGCCCCCATCGACATTCCAACCCCCTTCTGTTTTTCAAAGCTCAAAACATTTTCACAAAGACTTTTTCGGGTGGGATTTTATTTTTGCAAGAGTGGGTGTGTTTGTTGTCTTTTTTTCTTCTTTAAAAACTATTTTCATTTTTTTTTTCCTTTTTCCTTTCCTGAATTTTAATGGACCTGAAAGTAAGAGACTGCCAAGATTTTAACATTCAAAGAAAAAAGGTACAAGCTCTTCCTCTCTCCAGAGCCAGCCTAGGGTGCATTTTTCAGGTCTTTCTCCCACACCAGCCCAGCCGAGACCCGGGAGGCTGCGTGAGTGCCGGCCAAAGCCTCATGCTTCAAGTGCGTAGGCTTCCTGTTTTGTCTTTCGCCTCATCTGGACCCTGGGGTAGACTCAGTTCTCATCTTTGAGACTGTTATTTTAGTTTTTGGTCTCAGTGTCACTTAATCAGGAAAATGCTAATTCCTCAGCAGGGAGAATAAAGTCATAACTCTTCTTAGCTTTACATCCAGTCCCCTAAGATCTGCCAAACAAGGAGCCCAGCTCCCTTAGCTCTATTTTTTCCATCTAAAAAGGGAAAACTGTAGTGTGTGTTTAGTCCTCAAATGCAGTAATACCAGAAAACCATGGAGGAAGGACTTAGGTCACGTCTCCTTCTCTCAAACAGGGCAGAGAAAGTATTGGCTAATTTAAGTTGCTTTTGTTTTCATCCATATGTACAAGTTTAGTATGTTCCAGCCTGTCTGGGTAATTGAAGTATGTATTCACAAAGACATCACAGACATGGATGCAAACTCTGACACCCCTCATCCCAGATACATACCATGGTTTTATGGAATCCTTCTCATGTCTAGTCCCTGCCCCCATCAAAAAGGCCCTCTTCTAATTTGGAGCCCGATCCATCAAGAATTTGATTGTCAGCTAGGGGCATGGTGGCACATGCCTGTAATCCCAGCAACTCTGGAGTCAGAGACAGGAAGATTGCAAGGCCAGCCCTGGCAATTTAGTGAGATCCAGCCTTAAATAAAATTTTAAAAGGACTATTCAGTGGTAGAGTACCCTGGGATCAATCCCCAGGATCACAAAAAAAAAAAAAAATTTTTTTTTGATTGTTCAAAGGCATACCTGAGGGACTACATTCTTGGTAAAATAGATGTGAATCAGTAATATGATTGGTCCATTGGGTGAGAAAACAGGGCTGTTTCTCTCCAAGCTGAAGCAAGGTTCACGAGAGTTGCTTATTTCTTCTACTCTGGGATGTCCTCTGTCCTCTACTGTAAGATCTACCATCAGTTTAATGTAGCATTAACTTTTCCTTTCCTAGGAGAAGGAAAACCATTACATTGATTATATACTTCAACAGAGACATATGGCCCAAGTTCAGTAGCAGGAAAATGCACACTAGTACTCATATGTTTGCAAAAAGGGCATTTGTTTTCATGGGTAAAAAAGCATATAGACTCTGGAGTGAATTGCTTGGGTGAGACTCTCCAACACTGGACAACTAGGTGTGTTAGGTGTAAACAAGTCAAGATGGCGCCTGGGGGGGAGTGGTTTGTGAAGTAGCCAGCGAGCCATTAAGTATGGAGATTCCTTATTGGTTGACTGCTGTATCTAGTTTATGTTAATTGAGTTAAGCTGTGTGGAGTGTTTATATACCCCTCCTGTCCTACAATAAACGGCTCCCACTCCTGCTGTATCAATCTACACAAGTTGCTCGCCACTCCCCCGATTATTTTGCTGCAGCCGGACTGCGGCATAGGTGACTTTGGGAAAATAAACAACTCTCTTTGCCTCAGTTTCTTCAACCATAAAAATGGGCATAGTGGTATCTGTCTCCCAGGGTTATTGCAAGGATTCAAAGATTCAATACGCATGAAGTACATAGAACAGTACTTGGTAAACAATCAACAAATATTAATATAATTGTCAATCCAGATGAGTCTTTATTTTTCTTGTTCCCAGTAAGTCTGATGAAATGAAGAGATCTTCATCCCAGAAAGAATATAAATCTGTGTAAACACAAAACTTACTTACAAGTTCATGGGTTTTTAAGGCACCTCAAGTCCATTCACATTACTGATTACTTGGTGGAACACTCCGCGCAATGTGGTAAAGTTGCTCAGAGACGGGGCTTTGGACCCAGGCAGTTCTGGTTATAGCCCTGAGTCATCCCCTTACTAGCTGTGTGGCCATGGGCAAGCCCCGTGACATCTCTAAGCCACTTCTTGTCACTTATAGACAGAATTCATAATGCTGCCTATTCTGTGGACTTTGTCTGTTGATAGAAATGGGTTCTATGAGATAAACTTTCAGGCATGTGGTGCAAAGAAATCATTCTGTTACTTGAAAATGAGGATTATTCCATCGTTCCCAGTCAGTTTCCAGCTACTTCCATCTTCCCAGCAGAACCAAGAATTGACAATCTAGTGCCACAGTTCTGGAAAATGTCTCCTATACTATAAACTAGGGGGAAGAGAAACAACCAACAGCAGCAAGAAAAATTAATAGTGAGGTGACATATTTCCAGATATTTCTGGGAGCTGGATTTTAATTACACGTCCCAGGCCTCACCAGCCTCAGAGGCTGCAAAATTCTCTGCTTAGAGTTCTCTCCTACTGACAGTTTTGAATAAGGGGAGCCTGGTTCACCTTAAAAGGACTTTTCTAAACAGTTATAGGATCTGGCTTTTGGTAGGCAATGCTTATTTATATCACATCTGTTTTTTTTTTTTAAGACCATTAGAAAATACACCAAAATGATAATAGTTGTTATTCCTGGGAGATAGGGTTATAGGTTACTTTAATTTTCTTTGTGTTTTTCTACACTTTTAGTAAGTTGTTTTATAATGAGCATGCATTTTAAAATAGTTAAATAAACAATTAGACAGTCTATATGCCAGACTTGGAGAGGCATTGAGAATATAGCATCCACTACCTCCTTATGATTACAGTCTAAAAGGGAATAAGTCACTGAATAAGTAATTACACCAAGAATTAATTGCTTCCAGTGACAATAGGCTATACCAAGAAGCTTAGGTAACTAAGAAACCAAGGGGGATTTGACCTAGGCTGGCTCTGGGAAGGCTTTCCTAAAGACATTATCTTAAAGCTAAAATCTGAAAGGGGAGGAAGGAAGAAAAAGAAAAATATAGTCCAGTGGAGAGAATGGCACTTTCAAAACCCTGGAGGCTTGGTGAATTCTAGAAAGTGAAACTAGCCAGAGGCGCTATAGCTTAGGGGCAGATATTCAGATAAGGCAAGGGTGGCCTTATAGATTTCATTAATGGTTTTCACATCTTATTTTAAGAGTGAAAAACAAGGTTTTAGGCAGGATATGGTAAAAAAAAATGCATCCATTTCAGGAAATTTAAAAAGAAACCCAAGATATTTCAATTGTCACCTATAGTTCAGAAGTCTTAGACTTGGATTCTTAAGGCTAATTCAACAGGTTCATCCTATATATTAAAATATTGTTTAAAAGACTTTTTTCCTGAAATATTAGCTTTCTCTGCACAGGGAGCCCAGGGTATTAAAACCAGCACAACATTAGAGCCGGCCTCTGCTGTTGTCTGTTTGGGGCAATGGAGCATGTTGGAAAGACGGGCACAGATGGTGGAAGGCAGCAAGAGACCCTTTCCTCCCACAGATCCAGGGAGCTGAGGCATAAGTCCGCTGCCTGAGAGTTCTGTCATGAAACTTCATGTGCCGTGGAGATTCAGAGCAATTCAATTCCCAGACCAGCTGCAGGCAAAACACAGCTGGACAATCCACAGCATCTAGAACCTGACAAGCTGGGACGGAGTTTTTCAGCTCAGGAGTGCAAAGCAAGGTCACTGTCATGCCAATTAACCATGGTTCAAGCCTTGGTGATGGTCCCAGGGGCCCCTGTCCAAAAATGGGGTAGGAGGAATCCCAACTTGATAACAGCATAGACGTTTTGTTGCAACGCTGTTGAGTTTGCTTTGAATTTTTCCTTTGGCCTCACTGTGCTCATCTTAGGAAATTACTGTATCAGAAGTAATTAGCCACTTGATGGCCTAATAGCAGATAAGATAGATGTTTCCAGCAAATGCTCCTCACCAGAGTTCCTAAAGTCAACTGGGCACGTCTCAACCTCCAGGGTGTTTGAATGGCAGAGGAAACTGCAAAGCACACGTCTGCTCCTGGAATAATTCCGAGGTTTAGTGGGCTCTGGAGCCACTAAAGCAGGCATCTGGTAGTCAGCCTTCGCCTGTAATGAGGAGTTATTAAATATTCACATCAGGAATCGGGGCTTGTGTTGGTCCTCAACTGGTCTTCCAACCTGCTACCTATTATGCCTCACACTTTATATATCCCCGAATACAACAAGAAGAAACTTGTGAGCCTTCTATAAAACCTGCCACTGACATCAGGGTGGGTCTTTGAGGCTTATGGCTATCCTAATAAAACCAAGGAATGTGTAACAGGCTGTAGCCAGCAGACCACCAACTACTTTATTGTTTAAGCACAAAAGAAAAACTCTGGTAAACCTACTGTACCTGAGGCGCAGTGTGTGGTGGTTTCTTAACCCTTGAAGACTCGGTCATGCACCCAACTTAAGATGACGTCTGTATGTTTCTTGTTTCCCTCCATGTGATGAGTCTACTAAGTTACATGCTAAGACAAGAAATAACTATTGTTGAAGTGGTTATGGATTACAGATTGGCGCTTGCAAGTCAACTCAGAGTTGTTGTTTTTTTTTTTTTTTAAACATAAATTCAAACCAGATCTATGAGGCCAGCTTCTCCTTAGATAGCATAAGCATCAGGCAAATGAGGTGCATGAGCAGATGTGCAGTCGGGCAGTCCTTGATTGGTGGGAAGGTAGTCACCTATGACCTCACTATCTTCTTTCTATATTTCTTCTTTCCTGACCCTTATTCTCAGGGGCTCAATATCCTACTTCTACTGTGGTGCAAATGTAGGAAAGGACCCATATCAACGGGGGAATGGCAGGAGACTCTCTACAAGAGTTAACTGAGGAGAATTAAATAAGGAAGGGAAGGAGCTATTTAGAGATAAGTGGTCAAGCAATGGGGACAAGGAAGGGGTGGGTGAGAGGGCCCAGGGACAATCATCAGTATGGGTTGGTTCCCATGCCTAAACCAACAGGGACTTAACACGAATCCAGCAGGGGCTTCAGCAATGGAATCCAGCAGTACAGCCTGCAGTCATCAGCCTCCTGGGGCCAGGAACAGATCCTGGGAAGGCAGAGGATGCATCTGAGGGGCCAACAGGAAATTCCCAGTGCAGAATCTGACATCATAATATTCGTCTGTTGCGGAAACCTAATGAATATGAAGGAAGAATTAAAGGTCAGGCAAGTATTTTATTTTCAATCCCAACACTAAAGTGTTTTTAAGCATCACTGAGAAGCATCATCTAGAAGGGGAGGTGGAAAGGGGATTCT
The DNA here is from genome assembly GCF_001458135.2 of Marmota marmota marmota. Lineage (NCBI taxonomy): Eukaryota > Metazoa > Chordata > Mammalia > Rodentia > Sciuridae > Marmota > Marmota marmota. Next base: position 940,489 of record NW_025999900.1, read on the forward strand.
TCTGTTTCCAAAATCACACCCAGAGGTTGGTGGTGTCTGATCTTAGAGATGCTCAGTGGGTGTGAGGGAGAGCATCCAGGCAAGACCTGACATACAACAAGGCACCGGGTCTCCCTCTCCACGTGCTTTGATTCCGCACATGAATATTCATGGTCTTGTAATATGTTTGCATACAGAAGAGAATTTTCTCATGAAGCTTGGTTAGTAATCACAATTTATGAATTTTTTTGACAAAGCTGTCTCAATAAATTCCCTGCCTCTCGTCTTTCTCTCTCCAAGTGATGACCTTCCACCTCACCATTAGAGGCTTTTATTTTATTTTTTTAAATCCGTGCTTTAAAACCCTGCCACAGCTCCCTGTTATCTACAGTGAGAAGTGCAAACCCCAAGAATTTCTCTCAGCTGCCTCTGCATCATCATCTATTTCCTTCCCCTTAGATACCAGCCGTGTCAGGACTTTTGCTCATGTCCTTTGAGGCACAGGAGACTTCTGGCCCTATTATTGACCCACCTGAGTCCTCCTGGTTATTCTGAGAAGAAGCTCTGAGAAGACACCTGCAAGTGCAAAGCTGAGCTCCCCTATTTCACATTGAAATGCTACATCTCTCTCCTTGACTGGCCACTGTAAGGGCAGGAACGATGTCCTATTAATTTATAGGTTCTCTCCAATACAGTGTCTGGTAAGAATTGGCATTTGAATATTTTTAATGAACTAAATTGAAGATGACTTGCCAGAAAGAAAGTATCCTCCTAAATCTAATTCTCCTCATTTTCATACTTTAAAAAATGCTATAAGAACACAACATATGTAGGTATTTAATTATTATAACTAGTTTCTCTATATGTTTGTATATACCTCAGCCCCTCAAGAATTTACTTAAATGAAAAGTCTACATCCCCAAATTTGAAAGATGATTGATCAAAGATGTTTGGTGGGTGAATGAAAGGAATTGAATGTGAAAAATAAGCCATAGAGCATCTGACTTATGGTGGCATTGAGATACCCTCCAGAAGATGACAGTAGAGATTATTTGAGATGCTGGCACTAATAGGCTGACCTCCCTGTCCCTGTGGACCTCATTTTTCTATAATTCTAAAATGGGTTCCAAATACAGGCTACTTCATCAGTTTAGAGGAGACAAAATCATTCAGTGTCATTTTACAACTATGCAGCTACAGGATCAACTTGAATAGTGTGTGTGGGGGGGGTCCATTACCTAGAAATGGGTGTGCTAATGACAAGAGTCAAACATACCTTGGTTCTCAGGAGCTATATCCACTGACAGCATGACTTCTCACCTAAAATCAAAATCCTACCCATGCCTATCTTCCTAAAGTTCTCTGTACTCCTGTAATGATGATTGGACATAGTGGAGTACCTCCTCATCCATCCCTGGAGCTTGTCCACCTGGAGTTTCTGGGAAACTTGCATTTTTAACTTTCAATGTATTATCTCAACCACCAAAATAATCCCAAGTTGGTTTATCTTTTGAAAAACTATTTGCTGCAAATCAAAAGATCACCAATCAAAGAAAGGATGTTAATGATAGGGAGATCAGAGTGGCATAAACGAAGCTGAGATATTGGCTGGCACCCCTCGGCCTGTGGAGGGGCAAATGCGGGGCTGGTGTTTATTGGCCAGGAGCTCTCAAACTTCATTCTGACTTACCAGTGCCCTCACCAGTGGCACCATCTGGAGGGATGGAGATAAGGAAAGCCATCTGGTCAAAAGGGGCAAAGACTTACCTCAGAAATTCCAGCTCTTTAAAGAATGAGTCTGTTAGGCTGGGAATCAAACTTACCACCAAATTATCCTATAAGGCACCACCCCCACCCCCACTGCAACACAGTATTGTTTTTTTTTTTTCTGGAATGTGAAGTTGAAACTCATCTAATTCAATGGTTCATGTATATGGGCTACAAGCAACTGGAAACCCCAGAATTCTAAGCAGTATGTTTTATTGCACATGGTGTGGTCTAATTCTGAATAAACCACTTGTAAAACCACTTATCCCCTCATATGTCCCAGATGAAGAGGCTCAAAGAGACCACTGCCTCCTCTATTTTGCAGTTGCTTCCCCCCTGACAGTTATGGCTCACACATAGCACCCTTCTCCAGAAATGAATGCTGGATCCAGGGAACAAGGGAAGCAAGCAGTCCACCTCCACACACACTCCAAACTCGAGAAGCCATCTGTTCTGCGATTTTGAAGGTAAAGTATTGACAAACTGAAACATGAGAAAAAAGTATGAAGAGCACCACTTGATCCAGCAATTGCAGTACTTGGTGTTTACCCAAATGAGCTAAAAACTCTTTTCACCCACATGCAAAAATATATCCGCCCAAAATAATCTGCACAAAGATGTTTAGTGCAGCTTTATTCATAATTGCCGGCGCTTGGAAGCAACCAAGATGTCTTTCACTAGGTGAGTAGATACACTGTTATTTTCAGACCATGAATATTGTTCAGCAATAAAGAGAAATGAGCTATCAAGCCATGGAAAGACATGGAGGGATCTTAAATGCATATGACTAAGTGAAGCCAGTCGGAAAAGGCCACGTGCTATATGATTCCCATTACATGACATTCTGCAAAAGGCAAAACTATGGAGATGGTAAGAGAATCAGTGGTTGCCAGGGGTTAGGGGTGAGGGGGGGATAAACTGGCAGAACACAGAAGATTTTTAGGGCAATGAAACTATTCTGTGTGATACTGTGATGGTGAACATGCCATTGCACATTTTCCAATACCAGAAACTGTACACCACCAAGAGTGAACCCTAATGTCAACTGTGGACTGTGGACTGTGGGTGATGTAGGTTCATGGTAAACAAATGTGTCACTCTGGTGGGGGCTGGGATGGGGACGGCTGTGCCAGTGTGGGGCAGGGAGCATGGGAACTCTGCTTCAGCTCAATTTTGCTGTGGACATAAAACTTCTCTAAAAATAAAATATGTATTTTTTAAAGTGTAACCTATTAGAGAGAGAGTGAGCAGAATGAAAGTTAGTGTTTAAGTATCAGAGCAGTTGAAAAAGAATGCTTCATTTTTAATGGGGCTTTCCGTCTTTATTGATGAAGTCCCATCATCAACAGATGGCTTTCCTCTCTACTGCGACCCCATGCCTGCTCTCTCCAGTATCATATGAGAACCTGGCTGGTGTAGCCTATTTCTGACTTGGTCTGCCCTATGGCTTCAGAGGAAGGCCAGCCATGCTGTATAGGAGGTAGGAAGACCACATCTCTCACCAGCACCTTTTCATACATATGCACAAACTCAGGACCTGGTCTCCACAGGCTATATGAACTTGCTCTGAGTCCCTGAAGGAGGAATTGCCACTGCTGAATACTAACTTCCTCCTAAAATTGGACAATCACTATGGATGCCCAAAGATTGGACTGCCAATTGTTGCTTTAACAAAGTTAATGGCTCGTGGAAGCTAGCCTCAACATTGTGATGGCATATCTGATAGAAAACTACCTGGACATGCCTCTTGATTTCCTCTTTCCCTACTTGCCCAGCTTCATAACAACACACAGAAAAGAGATACAGGTCAGGCACAGGGGTGTACACCTATAATCCCAGCAACTTGGGAGGTTGAGGCAGGAGGATTACTACTTCAAGGCCAGCCTTGGCAACTTAGACCCTCAGCAACTGAGCAAGACTCTATCTCAGAAGAAAAAAATAAAAATGCCTGGGGATGTAATTCAGTGATAAAACACCCTTGAGTTCAATCCCTAGTTCTGAGAGAGACAGAGAGAGAGAGAATGAGAATGAGAAAGAGAGAGGGGAGGGTGGGGAGGGAGAGGGGCATGTGCAGGTTTAACAGCAAGAGTGGAGCTAAGCTCATCATTTTGCAGTAGGAACTGACCAATTCATCCAATCAATTGAGAAGTTTAAAGTACAGACTTGGAGCCTACTCTTCATACACAGAGTCATTATATTAAAGTATCCATTTCCCAAACATTGCAACCCCACCTCCAAAACCACAGATTCTTCTCAGTCTCTCAGGCCTAAATGTCTTTGCCCATTTTTCTTCACTCTTCATGCAGCCTCACAGACAAAATCCCCTGGCACAGAATGTAGCCAAGCAAGGGAGCTTTGCAAAAAGTATGGTGGGCAAGGGTGACCTCTGCTGGACAAAGGGGAACACACTAGCCCCACCCTGAACTAAGAGGAAGAGAGCATTTTTTAAAGTAATGCTTTTTTTGGAGGAAAAAAATTGCTTTGTCTGTTTTTTAATCTCCTTTTTAAAATTTTTTTCAGACAAACAAAAAACAAACCATTAGACTCATCTTTTCAGTTTTCTAGAAACAAAACTTGAGTGCCATTTCTACAGCCCATTGATAATAAGTGATTTTTGTTGTTGTTAATTAATTTCTTTACTTGGTACTGGGAATTGAACCCAGGGACATTTTACCTCTGAGCCACATCCTTAGATCTTTTTTTAAGACAGAGTCTAGTTTGCTGAAGTACTCACAAAGATGCTGAAGCTGGCCTCAAACTTGAGATCCTCCTACCTCAGCCTCCCCATTTGCTGGGATTATAGGTATTCCATGTGCCCAGCTTAAGTGATTCTTAGAGAGTTCTGCATATTCTAGATACTGGTTCTAAGGGCCTCTTCACTGCCCAAGTACTTCTTTCCTATCTAATTGTCTGCAATGCTCCAAGTTACTTGTGCCCAGGCAGGAATGTGTGAGGTATAAACCTGAAATTGTATGGTAAGTTTCAAGACTGGGTTTTTACTACTCCTGAGCAAAGGGGAGAGGTGACAGAGACAGGTTGATAGGGGTTAAAAACATTGAGAGAAAACTTAATATGCCTTGCCAAACTTTTCCCCTTGGCTGCAATGAATTTTGGAAACTTTTAGAATCCTTGGTCTTAATAGAATCTTTAGTCCTTAATTTGGGGTGGGGGGGTGAGCAGTGTGAGTGCTTTTGAAAAGAGTAAATTCCCTTATACACAGCACATATCCCAACACGTGAAAATCTGCTGTTATATGTCCCTCTCCCCTTGGTTTCAGGGACATGGTGAAAGCAGTGTGTGGTTCACCTGGGCCTCTCACAGAATGCCTAATCACGTGGGTTTCTCATCTGGCCCCGCCACACTACTTAGACAACTTTGAGCACATTTTCTAAACTTTCTAGGGCTCAGTTTCCTTTTCTGTAAAATGGGTCGAGTTGTAGTGCTCTCTCCAAAGATTTGTTGGAAAAATTCAATGAGATAATGTATGATCTATGCTTAGCATGGTAACTGGACTACAGTGAATACCTGGTGAACATGACGTCTAGATATTGAAAGTGAGGGAAGCGCACCCAATTTCCTCCCTCCCTTCTTTTCTTCCTCCTTCAACAAATAACTGTGGAGTTTCTATTGTGTGCAAAACCCTATGCTAAATGAGTTAAGGAAGCTGAAAAGGACATATTTCTGTCCTTAGGGAGCTTTCAGTCTCCCTGGTGGTTTGTCATGTGGATGTAGGTCAGTAATTCTAAAGTCATTTGCTAACATCCCAGAATAATCCTGATTAGCTTTGGATGAAAATCCCCAAAATTCTCAAGAAAACTAAGTAATTAGAATTTTTTTTGAAAAAAAAATGAGCTTATGTCTTTCAAATCGTATAGGTAAAGACATTAAAAAATCATAATAAAAATGCAAAAATATTCACAATTACATAATGTGAATTTTTGAGATCAAAGTCATTGATGGTGGGAAGTTTATAGGAAAGCTTTTAGTTTTGTGCAAGAATTAAAACAGTTAATTTTAAGGTTCCCGTTGTTATATGAACATCTCTACCAACAGACAGGTCCATAGACCTCTAGGGATTTTAGCCTCTTTTCTAGGGGGGATCAGGTCCTCTTGGTGCACACATGCATATTCCTCACCTCCTATCATCAGAGCAACATGGCTGCCTCCTTTATTACTTTGTCACCAGCTCTGCATTGCCACCTGCCAGGTACTAAGAGAGATGCTGTTATGATTTGAGTGCAGCTAGAGCCCCCCAAGGGTCCATTGAGGTTAAAATCTTGGTCCCCAGGGTGGCAGCACTGATGTGTATGTAGGGTGGAACCTCTAAAGGGCAAGGTCTGGTGGAAAATGCTTAGAACATCAGGGCTAGGAGTCAATTCACCTGTGACCTTTTGTGTTCTTGGGACAGGGTTGTCATAAAGGAAGCAAGGCCGGCTTCTCTGTCCATTCTGCTCCTTGTTCTAGGTGTAATCACTCGCTTGTCTCCACCATTACTATCTGCACCATGAGGGGGAACAATCAAGGGGTGGCTCTTGCCATGGAGCCTGCTCTATGCCATTGGACTTTGAACCTCCAAACTGTGAGCTAAATAAACCTTTTTTTCATAAGTGGCCTATGTCAAGTATTTTGTCATAGTGACGTCAAGATGACTAACACAGATGGGGACACAGAAAAAACACAGAGAACTAGACAACATCCCTTGCCTACGAGAAGTGTGTGAGCTCTGTCCTTTCTCCATCCCAGTTCCATGGCAGCCTGTCTCACTATGCTGACCAGGATTAGACTGGAACAGAACACACCAATTCCTCTCAAACAATTTAGCCAACTGGTTTAGCCAAAGCAATTTCTCAACATCATCCTTTAACCGCATGACAGGATTAAGGGACTATCTTTCTCTTCAGTAAGCAGATTGTGGACCTTACTTAAACCTACCAGCAAAGAGGTTAATTGACAGGGTTTGGGTTGTTATTTATATGCCACACAAGTACCCAACTGGTCCTGGCCTTTACATTTGGCCATGTCTCAGCAGGGATTACAGATTGAACTTGACACCTGTGAGGCTCCCAGGAGAGGTGAGAGTTGAGAATACATGCTTTTGAAGTATGCTTCCACTTCAATCTATTCTTTAGGCCAAATTCCAATAATCACACCTGTCTTCTTTGTGAGGCTGTGATGGTGTTTGAGGCAGTTTTTGCCTTTTCTCCCCAAAGAAGAGATTATTATCTTAAAAAAAAAAGTTTGTCTTATAAGAGGCAGGTTCAGATACAGACGAAAATAATAATACTACTTAGCATTTCCATCCCACCTTTCATCTATAAAACTCAAAGTATGTGGCAAACATTAATTAACTCTTAAAACAGATGTGGGGTGAGTAAGGGTATTATCTTTATAATAATATATAAATACTGCCTGGTTCATGAAAGTAGCCACTTAAAAGGGACAACTCTATAGGATCAGTTTCAAAAACAGTCTTCTCACCTGGTCTAGACTTAAAACTTTTGGGTAACATATTTGAGAGTGCCAACTTTTCTAATAATATGATCTCCTAGAATAAACATACCCTCCCTTTTTAGGTTTTAGGCAGTCATATCTATTTGGAGGAACTTTTCAATGTTAAAAAATACTAATTGTGGCTTAGTCATTCAAAATGATGTCAGTCTCTACACATGAAAGAATTCCAAACTGCCCTAGTACATAAAGTTTAATGGTGAAATAAGACCCCAGATCTTATTTCAAATGCATGTGGTTTGAAGGGGTTGTGATAATTTCAGGGTTTTGTGATTTTGAGCGTATTGCAAATCACAGTTCTGCGACTTGTCAAAGTGGGTATCAGCCGGAATTTCTATGATAGACACTGAGATCTGGTAAATGCTGAGCAGGATTCAATTCAATTGACTCCTGGATGCATCATACAGAAAAGAGGTCTGTTTTTATTTTTAATCTTTTCCTTCTTTTGCTTCTTGCCATGACCCACCTTAGCAAATAGAATAATATTCTATTTCCTGGTTGCTAATCTGAATCTCTGAGTTGACTGCAGAGCCTATCTCCTGCAGGGGAGCCCACCATACATGAGCCGCCTCCTACTAGAACTTCTGTTTCATCTCATCTCCTTCTTCCTGACAATAATGTTCATCGATGTGAAGTTTGACTGGCTTTTTGATCCCTGAAAGTTAATTCTTTGGGTTAGTAGAAATTATCCTTTTTCTGTATCTTTAAACTCACTCCGCCTCTAGAATTATCTTGCCTCCAGGAAGCACTCAGGAAACATTAATTCAGGATTTACTTTATGTAAAAATTTCCCCAGACTGGCTGAAACCATTGTTTATTGTCTTGGTTGTATAAATCCTTTATGCTAAAATTTTATATATGTTGGCTGTGGATTTTCTACTTATTGATTCTAGTGAGTGGATTGTTCCACTCAACTGGGTAAGAAACCATATATACCACTTAACAGTGCAATATTGATCTGCTAAGTTTATCTGCTTGCCTCTGTCAATGGCCTCACTTAGTAGTCTCGAGAGAGAAAACCTGGTTTTGGTCTCATAACTTTGGTTGAGCTGATGGTCTCCAATCTCCAAAGTGGGATAAACCAGATTCCTTCACTGTGTTTATGTTGGCCCGCCATGTCTCTTTATGGAGAGAATGGTCCAAATAAAGTGCTTCCTCTGTGTATTTTGACAGGAAACACTACTAATATGCGTTCCTTTTGTTGTGTGCCTTGCTCTTTTCTCCCAGTGTTGTTTAAATATTTTCAGTACAATGACATATTTATTAATCTGCTATTCCCTGCATGGGGCATGAAATGATTGCTTCTTCTGGAAAGCCCTCTTAGAAAAAGTGGTTTCTCCAGTGAGAGTTAATAATATTACCACAATTCATGTAAAAAACGCTGAGACAATCTCTTAAAAATGGGACACATTTATCTAAAACAGCTGGTAAAGAAAGCACGCAGGCCCAGCCAGAGGCAGTGAGGTCAGGGGTCAGGGTTAACACCGATCTCGGTGGAACTTTGAAGCTGACGTTTTACAGATTATATGTGTCTCAGTGCACAGTGGGCATGGCATATAAATTGGACTTAGAGGCCCCTATTTGTTCTCTGCATTTTTATGAGCCCACAGAGCTCTTCTTTGAAGCAGCATACATAGAAAATAAAAACTCATTTTAATGTTGTGGAACTATTTACAATAAATCACATTTACATCCTGACTTGGCCTAAGTGTAAGCACGCGTGCACTCTCCCGCCCTCTCTCACCCAACACACACACACACACACACACTCACACTTTCATGGAATCTATTTTCCAACTGGGGTCACTTATTTTTTATCTTTATAGTATTATAAATCCAGTTTTCTCTTTCTCTGTGCCTTGACTAAGGAATTAGACCAGAAATGTGGCTATATTTAGTATCACAAGGACACCTTTTGTAAGTCATGTGAGATGATTCAGCTAGAATGAGCTACACTTTCCCCCTAGAAAAATCCCCTGATACCATAAAATGCTTGCTATAGCATGGCACTTCAGCACTAGAAGAAAGCATCTGATTTCAAAGAGATTAAGTTCCACTCTGGAACTAATTATATCATTCGTTTTATGGATTTTTTTTAAGTTGCTAGGTGTTTTAACTGGAGAAGGCTGGCGACCCAGAGAGAAATGTGTCCTGGCAGAGACTCTGCCATGGGCACTTTAGCCACCTAATTAATTTTCAATAAAAGCTCACAATAGTTAATTTGCTCTCGACCCAATGTAAATCAAACAGAGACAAATAGGTTAAAATTAGAAATGTGTGATGGAAACCATGTTTATCGTCAAAATTACCTTTCACCCTGGAAATAACACAGATTGACAGGGAGAGAAAATGAGACCACACAGGTTTTTTTGTTCAAATAGATTCTTAAGTGAATTAAAGATTTATTAAGGGGGAAACTGGACCCCCCAATTATCTGGGATCTATGAAATAATGTTATTTTAATATGAGTCTGGTTTAGAAAAAGGTTACCTTAAAAAAATCACAGAATTAAGATTTCTCCCCCATTATACCAAGATGCTGGTGCCCCTCAGTTTTTCCCAGGCTTAACATGGTGCAGGGTATAGTAATAAAAATACTATAAAGTTATTAAATTCCCAGGTCTAAATTGGCAGACATACCTACCCAGTGCCACATTCTTTTAGCTCCTTCATTTTAAAACACTACTTTCCAACATCAAATGACCATTTTTACTTTTATGAGAACACAGACATAGATTTCTTATGATTTTATAATGATACTTCAATCCTCCAATTAAAATACCCAGACAATATAGATATCTTTGGCCCAGTCCATAGGACAAATATTATTATTAAGCTTCTCTCCAGGACTTTATATTTGCAAAATATTTTGTGGCCTTTAATCATTTTAAATAGCCTAACTTTGCCCATTTTCTCCATGCCTTGCTGTTATTGCTCAAGCAACTATTTCATTTTAACCCTCCAGCTACTCGTGTGATACCAGGTGAAATAAGCTAATTTTTCAACATACTGGAATGTTCGCTCCGAGACTGTTAGCTCTTTTCTTGTCCTTTGCTAAACATGGCAATTTAAACCCCTCCTGGATTCTATTTTTATTTCACTTTTGCCAAGTTCATGAAGTAAATTTTTCTTTCCCTCTCAATCTGGTTTTTCTTCCTGCCCCAAAGGAACGATGTTGTCACTGTAATGTCTTCTAATGCACTATAAATGCCGTGATGAATTGGAGGCAGGCTGGTTTCTTCTGAGTGGGAGTCCATTATCCTGTCACAGTGTTCCTTTCCTGTAACTTAATTTTTATTGTAACAAATGACTAAGTACCAAAAAATGAAACGATGTGATGGGCCGATCTAAAGTGGCCTTCCTCTGATGGTAAGTGAAGTGGAGTGACAATTGTTTGCAGCTGCTTTCCACTGGGCTCTCTGCTGACATTCACTACCCAAATTGGAGTTACCAAAAGCATTTTCTGGGCGTTTATGGAAGATCTTCATTTACATTGACTGACTAATGATACCTATATAAGTAAAGTGCTTTGTAAAAGAGTTAACGTTAAGACCAAGAGTGGAGGAGACGGATTCACAAACTTAACTGTGCATTCGAGTTACCTGGAGATCTTGCTAAACTGAAATGCAGGGACCCAGCTCTCATCAAAGGACATACTGACTTAGTCTGCTGAGGCAGACCTAGGAAGAAGCATTTTAAACCAGCTTCTCTGCTGATTCTGTGGAAGGAGTTGTTTAGGTTTTACTGTGAAAGACACTTTACCTAGAGCTTCTGGTCAATCAATGTTTTCAATAAATGCCCATTTATACACTTGACCTTTATTACAAGGAACATTTTTTTTCCCCTCTGCTTAGATTTCTAACTAAGAAACTAAGTTCTTTCAAAAAGTTTTCAATTTAAGCCAGATGCAGTAGCCCACACCTGTAATCCTAGATACTCTGGAGGTTGAGGCAGGAAGATCACAAGTTTGAGTCCAGCCTCAGCAATTTAGTAAGGCCCTGCCTCAAAGTAACAAATTAAAAGGGCTAGGGATATGGTTCAGTGGCAGAACCTCCTAGGGGTCTGTCCTCTGTACCACGAAAAAGAAAAAAAAAAGTTTCAATTTGAATATGATCTGTTTACTGCTTACAACTGGTTAATTTTCTTTTCATTTATTTGATAAATGAATAACCAGTGACATGTCAGGAGGATTAAAATTATTCCTCTGTTATAGATACATGAATTTTAATCTGGAATTCCTAAATCCCCAGAAATTCAATAAGTGTGTCAATGACTAGAGTCCTTTCCTGCACCAGAAGGGTCACAGATTTCACCATCGTCTCAAGTGGGTCTGTGACCTCGGTCCCAGAACAGGGGAAGGACCACTTTCCTGAAAGTGGATAAACTTGATAATCTTAGCTTCATAAATATGAAGATTCCCCATTGAATAAGTGTTTGGAATGTCTAAATCGTGAACTGATTCCATACCTAAATGACACAACTGATTTTATAGTTTTATGATAAAAATAAAGCTAATATCCACCCTTCTAAAATGTCAGAATGTTGTCTGATATTTGAATTGAATATGTCATCGTGTGATTGCATCCCAGAAGCACCTGAACTTCTGTCCTGAGTAACATTTAAGAACAAAGAACAGAATCTCTGGGTCTTACTTCAAGTGGTCTAAATGGAATCTATTTTGGAGGTAGAGCAGGACTGAATACAATCTAGAAGACCACAAATGTCAGCATAAATCTTTCCATCTATTACACATTTAGTGAGGCCCATTGAGAAAAATAAAACCTATCATATGGTTTCTGGCATCTGAGGCCAGCAGATTTTTGAAATATCCCAGGTTCATCCAAATACAGGTACACTTGTGAACTCACATGGTGGAATTCTCCAGCCACTAAACTTTCAGTTGGTGAAATTTCAACAAAAATCACAAGGAACTTTATCAATCCATGTAATCTGTGAGGACAAAGGGGATGGCTTAAAAGAAAGAGTTTGAATGTCGTGGCCTCACAGGCCAGGTGAGAGTGGGAGTTTGTTGGGGGAAAGAAAACAATAGGATTTTTAATAAAAGCACAAATCTTTTAATCCATTGACTTTCACAGAATAAAAATATCTATCCTTTTGGGGTATCATTGTTGATGTTTAGAAAACAATGGAATATACATCAAAGAAATATAAAATATTCTGGCTATACCTAAGCGTCTGGTAATTAACCAGATGCCCCTTTAAAGAGAACTCCAAGTATTTCATTCTGATCTCAAACCATGAGGTGTTAAAGGGGTTCATGAGGTCTCAACTCATTGTCAACTAATTATCTTTAAGTTGTTGTCATCACATTTTAATTGTTATGCCTCTGCCAGCTCTACCACTGCAGGTATGCACCCCTGGAGCCACTGATTCCAAAAAACAACCCAGGAACAACCCAGGATGGCTTACCTAGCTGCTGTTTCATTGGTTAACCAAAACCATTGCTGTCACCAACACACACGTGAATACACACACACACACACACACACACACGCATGCAAAAAGCTTTTAGGAACTTTCATCTTTTTTTAAAAGGGCAGGGAAAAAAAATCAATAAAGTGGTAGCCTGACCAGCAGTATGGGCTGACTGAAGCAGCATGGGTGGCTGAGCTGTATGAGAAACAGATGTAAGCTCTTTGGGACTAGGGTAGGCATTTCTCTTTACAACCAAATCAACTAGCCAATGGAAAGCAATTAATGTCCCTACCATCGGTCACCCACTCTTTCCCCAAAAGATTATTGGGTCTGGCTGTTGAGCTCAAGAGCAGAAAGAGGCATCCACCCAGCCAGAAAACATATGATTTAGGCTCGCACTTCACCCAAGTAGTATTCTTAAAAATGATTCATTTTTGTGGTCTGAATCAGCAGGGAAGTGCTTTCTCACTGTTCTGATTTTGTACATTTCTACCATCAGACAAGTCTAAATTCATCTGGTGCCATTTACATATATCTGTCTATCTATCTATCTATATGTATATAAATATAAATATATTATATATATATATATATATATTATATTATCTTTGTTTTGTTTTTTTATGTGGTGCTGAGGATCAAACCTAGTACCTCACACATGCGAGGCAAGTGCTCAACCACTGAGCTACAACCCCAGCCCATCCATATATATTTTTTAAATTTATTTTGCCTGGCTTCAGAATCCTTTTAAAGTTGGTAAAAAACAAAACAAAAATGGACCTGATACAAATGGATCCTTGTTGGTGTGGTTTCCTAACTGGAGTTAGATGTTATAGAATTAAGGATTTGGAATGATTCAACCACTTTGGAAAACTAGCAGTTTCTCATAAAGATGAACAAACATCTACCCTACAATCGGCGATTCCTCTCCTAGGTATTTATCACCCATGAGAAATAAAATGGTGTCCACAAAAATAATCATAAAAAATACTTATAGCAGCGTTACTCATAATAGCTCAAAACTAAAACCAAACCAAATGTGCATCCAAAAGAGAAAGGAAGGAGAATTAAATTTACATTCCTATATCAGAATAAAGGACTGAACCATTGGTACCCAGCAACGTGGAGAATCTCAAAAACATTATGTTGGTTTTAGGAAGTTGGATATAGAAGAATAGAGGCACTGTGACTCATTTTTAAGAGGTCCACACATGGGCAAAACTAATCGACAGTCAAAGAAGTCAGAAAGCAGGTTCCTGTGGCAGGGGAGTAACTGATTGGGAGGGAGACATACAAACTTTTGGGGGTGATGGAAATATTCTATATCTTGTTTCAAATGATGGTCATGGCTGCGAGTATAATTGATAAACTGCATCAAGCTGACCACTAAGATCTGTACAACTTATTACATATAAATCATATCCCAAGGTTTTTAAAAATAAGAAAGTTAAGGATTGGGGAAATACAGATGGTGTAATAGGGAATGAAAACTGAGAAAATCAGGAAATAGGGGAAATTGATGATGCCAGGGCGGTTAAGCTAATTAAGAAGGAGAGTACATCTGGATATAGGTAAGAATACTCAGCCAGTTACTTGAAATGTTCTTGAGTGCTTACTAAGGGCCGTGCCCTATGCTAGTCACTTTATTACATGTTATCTCGCTTACTCTTCTGTTTTTCTTTGACCTGTCAGTGCACAGAATTGGATTAGTCATATTCCTAGGGTCATGACCCACTTTCCTCATTTTTATGCATGACTAGTTTTGTGTAATCCATTATTAAGTTTATAATATATACTCAGAAGCCCACTGCCTAAATGTGAACATCTTAACTGAAACCTTTTATCTCACTCTCTTCCTCCCACTCTTTCACCTTCTTCCCTAGACATCATCTTGATCCCTATGTTTATCATTCCTTTTCTTTTGATATATAATTTTGTTAATGCTCTGTGGTCTCATAAACATATAGAATTCCATGTTATCTAGCTTAACTTTATGAAAAAAATGTGCTGTACATAATCTTTGAGGATTTGCTTTTTCCCTTTAACATTATATTGCTAAGATTCATCTGAATTTTTTTAAGTTTCTGTATTATTTAATCATCACTGCAACCCTGAAAAATAGGTATTATTATCTACTTTTGTAGAAGATAGAGCTGGGGCTCAGAGAATCTAATTAACATGCCCAAGGATACACAGCTAGGAAGGGGCAGAGGCAAGATTCCAAACTGAAGCTTCACCAAGATGCTACCCTGCCTTCTCCATTCATAGTACCTGTTATTTGTAGCCATGTCTATATCTCTATCCATATCCACTGCTATGCCTGTTTATATGCAAACACAAATGTCAGCAGGGACACACATTATAGGAAAGAATCATTCAAGTCCATGTAATAATTCATAGGTGGTAGAGAAATGTAAATGTAAAAGGATTTAGCTCTCTAAAATTCAGAATGTGCAAGCAAAGAATATCTTAGGAAAAGCATTTAAAGACAGAGTAGGGTGCATTTGTGCACATGCACTTTCTGGAGAATGTCTCAGAACAGCATCCTTATTTTATTTAATCTCATATGCTAAAAGGGACAATGCACAGGCATTGTTTAACCAAATCCTTGCTCTGCACCTTATAACTGTGTACCAGAGGCCACAGAAACTGGATCACCCTCTCAGGATGCCATTACAGCCAAACAGAATCTCATTAAAAATCAATTCCTTGGGTCCATAAAGCCAGTTTATTTTATCTTCCTGGAGTGCCTGCTGCTAGCAGTCACACAGTTCCATTGTGTGGCAGTCTTGTCTGTTAAGAACATTGCACAAAAAAAAGCTATTTAAAGATTTCCCATTTTTATGTTAAACTTTATAATTTTACAGTAGTTTAAATTTACAGCGTTTGCTTTGCAAGCTTTGGGTATCTTGTTACCTGTGTTAGAATAGCATGGCCGGTCTGCTAATTGAGTATTTGCCTTTATAAACTGGGTATTCTCTCATGTGAATGCACAGATTAATGGAGTAGCAGGAGTTCCAGAGCTAAGAGAGCCTGACTTGGCTGGTTTCAGCAATTTCCCATCTTTTGTGACTTTCTGATGGCTGAGTGGTGTCCAGGGTCTTCACGGATAACAACACAAAAATCAGGTTGCAAATTTGCCCTCTGTAGTGATTTTAATCCTGGCACCTCTAAAATACCCTAGAAATCAATATGTATTGACCAAATTTTATAAATGGGGAGTTGAAAGCACATAGAGATTTAGTGACCTGTACAGGTCACACCCTGAATGAGCAACAGAAGTGGAAGAAATTGGAGAGGCTACTCTGGTCCCATCTGGAATCTTTTAACTCCCTCGACCCCCTTCCCATCCCCCCCCCAGTTTAGGGATTGACTGATCTCAAAGATCTATGACCCTTTGGAATAGTGCCTGGCAATGAAACAGAGACTTGAATTCCTTAGATTTTTCCTGTTGGGGTCCATGGCACAGGCTTGGTTTGCATTTTAGAGGAGTCTGTGTTGTTTTCAAGGAGAATAAGAAGACATTGGATGCATTGGGAAGAGTTGGATGCATTGGGCTGGGATTGAAGTACAGACATCCCTTGCTCTTTTCTTAGCACATGTTGTGGAGTAGCATAAGCATGTCATTAAAAAAGAAAAGAAAAAGTTGGACGTTGACATTGACATTGGAAGGAATCAAGTCCAATACAAACCTCAGTACATTACCTTTTCCAAATTCTCAGTAGAAAATAACAGGGATATTCTCTGCTGTGAAGTTTTGTAATTTTGGGAATTGCATTTCTCTTCGAGAAACCATCCCTGGAGCACCATTCCCTTGTGTGGAATGCTAACTCTTCAAGATGGAAATTGGTGTAAGACTGAATAAGAGGCACTTTTTCAAATATGTTTATACAGTCCTATACCCTTGCTCTCCTTCAAGGAGATTCACAAACACCTTATCACACTCAGAGCTTTGAGAAATCCTGTGGGGGAAGAAATGTTATTTTAATTTGTTTGACCAGAAACTTTTCCCACACTACAGCAAAACGATACATGAAAATGGAAATAATCTGCAGAAGACATTTTGAGGAAATGAGTAATCTTTCAAGATTAAATAAATCAAAAAGGTCCTACACCCAGTCCACTGTAAAAACTTCCATCTAAATCCTAAACTGTAGCATTCTACTACAGGGAAGGAAACCAATGGTTTGGTTTGACCCCTTGGATTTAGAGGAGGGAGCATAGAATGTTAAATAATTCATCTAGGTCACAGTGTTAGGCAGTGTCAGAAAATGGACTATCTCCCAGAATCTCCACCTCCCAAACCAGTGCAGGTCCATGTCACAATTCTGCCTCTCAGAGCACCTCTAATTCTCCCCCAAATTAGGATCATTTAAAAACTTAAAACCAAGTGTTGCCACATGAGTGTATCATAATGTTTGCCCAAGTTGAGATGAGGTTGGAAGACTAAGACCTAGACAGAGCTCCAAATAAGAGCCCCTGGAACTTGAAAATGAGGTGTTCCAGAGATGGAAGGAGTTCTTAAGACTACTAAGGCTTACTAGGTCCAGGAAGTATGCAGTGACCAACAGACCCTGACACTGCACAAAGCAAGCAGGCGAGAAAGTGTTCAAAAGCAAGGTGTATTGAGGGTGCAGGGACATTGCAGGAAGTGGCGTGCATTGCAGGACGACCTGTAGAGAGGCCTTCATGAGCCTCCTGACTCACTGGCTTGACTCAGCTCTGACACGTGGGTCCAGAGCAAAGACAGATGGAAACTGGTTTTACAAAAGGCCAAAAGAATTCACAAGAATGTGAAACTAAAAATGCCTTTATATGCTTGGGCCCTCTGTAAACCTACTATTCACCTAATTGTGTGTACATTTTATTCTAATAGAACTTTAACATTGGCTTAGGAGTCTGTGTACAAAAAAGAAAAAAAAATCTGATTCCCTGGGCTTTGCTGAAATGGAGCTTAGGGTGGGAGATGAAGAGGTGGAGTTGGTTGGTGGGGAACAAGAAACAATTTTTGATGAAAAAACAAAAATCTGATTCCTGGGCAGGGTGGCAGAGGGTGGAGCTGAAGGGAGTCTTCATCCAAGCTGAGTCCAAGTAGACAGGGAGGCTTTTATTTGGAATTTGCCCTCGGCTATGTTTTATCACAGTATGGTTTCCATTCTTGGCTGAGAAGCAAACTTGGGAGGGAACTGAACTGGCTCAGTCTCAGCTCTGACACATTTACAATAATGGAAGACATCTTTTCCCTATAACTTTGAAAAACATGAAAGCAGATATTGGCTCTGAGTATGTCTGATAGGTGAACTTTATTTCCTGTCAACAGAAATAACTTTGATTTATATTTGGTCATCAACTTCACACACTCTCAAACAACTCGTATTGAGAGTGCACGGAGAGAGGTAATACTCAGCAGTGATGTATGCCTGCCCAGCCAAGCTTCCTGGTCCACAGGAGACCTCAGGGACTGAGGGAGACACTTCAATATTCTCACTCCTCTGACACTCTATCCCCTGTGCATCCTTCCAGTGAGGTATGTTGCATGGGCTGCAGATGAGCTACGTGTTGGCTTTGATCTGTGCCCCCCTCACCTATCCTTCTCATGATCCAGAAGGTTGGTTGGCCTGCATCCAATAATTATAGTGAGATGCTGAGTGCTGAGGGGCTGATCCACACTGGCATCTGGCACATTATTTTATTCTTCTAATATTCAGGTACATCAGAGGAGTGAGAGATTCCATTTTCTTCTCAAAATTGATTGATGGTACAGGGAGCACAAATTGAGTGAATATACCTTTTCAGCTAATTCCATTTTATGTAGTCTGGTTTTGAATTCAGAAGAATTCTTCCCACTGCCCTGCTAGATACTATATGATTTGTTGAATTTAAGATGCCATCAATCATAAGATATACCTTTACTTTATGTTCCACTAAGAAATAAAAAAAATGCTGTGAATTGAAATATGACCTGCTCATTTCTTATGTTTACATGTTTGTACTTTGTTCCTTATCTAAAAGGTTTATTCTCCCCCCAACCCTCCAGAACTGGGGTTTTAACTCAGGAAGTCTCTACCACGAGCTACACCCCCAGCTCTTTTTATCTGCTATCTATCTATTTATTTATTTATTATTTTGGTACCAGAGATTGAACCCAGAGCCGCTTAACCACTGAGCCACATTCCTAGCCATTATTATTATTATTATTATTATTATTATCATTATTAATTTTGAGACAGGGCTTCATTAAGTTGCTGAGGTTGGCTTTGAACTTGAATCCTCTTGTCTCAGCTTTTTAGCTGCTGGGATTACAGGCATGGGCCACCTTGCCCAGCTGTTATGTATTTATTTATTTTTTGCTGTACTGAGGATTGAATCCAAGGCCTTGTACAGCCTTGTGCATGCCAGGAAAACTCTACTATTACGCTATATCTCTAGCACCTTATTTTTAAGTTTTGAGACAGAGTCTTACTAAGTTGCTGAGGCTGGCCTCAAACTTGCCTCCTGTTTAAGCTTCCTGAGTCTCTGAGATTATAGGTATGAACACTGCACCTGGCTTAAAAGGTTTCTTCTAAATTTATTTAGATAGATTTTTATGTATCATGCTTGTGCAGTCATGAAAAGGGCAATATGTGTAAAATAAATGGGCTCAAGTTTTCCAGAAGCTGTTTTTTTCTTTCTTTCTTTTCTTTTCTTTTGGTACTGGCAATTGAACCCAGTGAGGGGTTTACCACTCAGCCACATCTCCTTCTTATTATTTATTTTGAGACAGGGTCTCACTGAGTTGTTTAGGGCCTTGCTAAATTGCTGAGGCTGGCTTTCAACTTTCATGCCTCCTGCCTCGGCTTCCAGAGTTGCTGGGATTACAGGTATGTGTCACCAAGTCCATTTAGAGACGGAATGTTCAATGTCCAATTTTATTGAACAAAATGCCATCTTTTCCCCAAAACATGATAGTATAGTACAATGACAACTGTATCAAGACTGTCACCTGATTGACAGTGAGCCTGGGAGCCAGCAATTATAAGATGCCATGGATTATAAGAAGCCAAGAATTTGAGACACACCCTGATTTTAGAGATAACATACAAGGAAAAAAAAAGTGAAACTTAGAATGGAAAAAATATGGTTTGGGTATCAAGGCATGGTACCAGACTCACCTATACAAAATATTTAAATTTCACACACACACACATATATATATATATACACAATCTCTTAAAATAAATATTTTACAAAACTTTCTGTTTGTCCAATTAAATATCAACCTTGGAAAAGTATGCAAAGTGCAAAATCATCCACATGTGAAGCATTTTGCTTAGATTGACTGACTGTTTCAGTAAAAGCAATTCACAGACTTCCAGGTGAGCAAACTTATTTTGCTTCTAGAGTCTCAAGGCTTTCTTTGCGAAATAAGTGGCTGTTGGCAGGGTTTATCACTCAGTCCATCAAGCTGTGAGGCAATTTTATATAGTTCCTGGGAAAGGCACCTGCTGATATCTATCAGTCTTTCATTTTTAAAAAATTCAATTCTTTTTTTTTCTTTTTTGTATTGGGGCTTTAACCCAGTGGTGCTTAACACTGAGCCATATACTCAGTCCTTTTCTTTGTTTCTTAGTTTTAATTTTGAGACAGGATCTCACTAACTTGTGATCCTCCTGCCTCAGCCTCCCAAGTTGCTGGGATTACAGGTGTATGCCACCATACCCCCCAAGATGCAATTTCTAACATAAAAAGACATATATGTGCCTATTTTGCAAAGATACTTGGTGAAAAGAAGAATATTATCAGTTATTTTCTCTTTTTTTTTGTTCTTATGCTTGCAACAAATTGAATGACCTGTACTTTTCCAACATTAGAGTCAAGAGTATTTTCTTTATGACATAGCTCTAAAACTAACACATTTTTTTGAAAAAAGTTTTTATAGGGGGAAAAAACAAAATTAGCAATAACCACTAGAATCATACTGAAAAATATTATATATTATTTGAATAAAAATTAAAGATAAACATGCCAGTTTCTCATTCAATTGTTTAATTGGAATGTGTTAAAACTCACAGAATTATTATCCAATTCATATTTTATTACTCTTAGTAGCTTTAATATTACATATATATATATATATATATATATATATATATATATATATATTCTCTNATAGATTTTTATGTATCATGCTTGTGCAGTCATGAAAAGGGCAATATGTGTAACATAAATGGGCTCAAGTTTTCCAGAAGCTGTTTTTTTCTTTCCACTTGGATTAGACCCCATGGTAGTTAAATATTAAAGATTCTGTCTCTGTCCAGAAGAGGGCAGTAGCGCACATCGGTATTTAATTACGGATTGGAACTGCAGCAACCTGCGAAACAAACACTGCGTTCTGTCTCTGTGGTCAAACTTGGGTCACTGTCCTTCGCAGGGTCAGCGAGGCCACGACGAAGTGACTTCAAGGGACCAGCTGGCATCATTGAAGTTTTCTCTTCCCAGCCTTGTGGAATGTTCTCCTCCAACCTTGGGGCATGCGGGTGCAGCAAAAATGTGAGGTCCTAGGACATGCAAAGGAATTAGATTTCCTTCTGCTTTCTGCTCTGATGAAAGACAGTAAGGAGATGTCGAGGTGTCGGTCCTCTGGCTGCATCCTATAACACAAAAGCCACCTCTCCACGCTAGTGCTGGCCGGAGTTTTGCTTCCTTCAGATGGTGTTTGCACCAACCTGGTATGCCAGCCTCACGGGAATTTCAAGGGACTGACCAGCAGGCGTGTCTTTGTTCCTTTTAACTTTGAATTAAAATGAAGTGAAGTGCATTGGGCAGTAGTCTACCTAATGTCATTTTTATTATTAAATTCAAAAAACATGGTAAATTAAAAAAATCCCAATTTCCTTAACGAGGTAACGAATGCTTAAGAATGAGTTATTGTAACTTTGTGGGTAAATTTAGTCTATAATAGTACTGGAAACAGTACAGAAATGAGAAATTAAACTTGTAATGAAATGTAGTCTCAGAACCCCACCACAGATTGTAACAGAGGGAAATGTCCAGGCTGTTAGTATTTTTTCAGTACTAGTGCTGCATATAATATATGGACAATTTTAAAATAATAGCAAAACAGATAGCACTGTATCCACCTCCCAGCTTAAGAAATAGAATACTATTATGTCCTCCTCTCTCAGAGATTACCATACTCCTAAATGACAGCTTTCCTGTGTTTTTCCTTATGGATCTGTTCTGTTCCATTGGCCTAGTTGTCTATCCTTGCACAAAAATCACTCTGTCCAAATGACCAAAGCCTTATAGGAATTCTTACTTTGGGGTAGGTCAAGAGAGGATCCATTGCACCTCTAAGCTCCCCAACCCCCATTCTTTTCTACAACCATCTAGACTGTTCTTGTTCTTTCACAGGATTAGTCTTGACAATTCATAGTTAACATTATTAGCTTGCCCCTCAGCCAGGGGACCTGGTTGGAATGCCTGCCTTCAGTTACTTTCTGTGCAGCCTTGGGCTAGTTATTTAATCTCTCTGAGCCTTGGCTTCCTCCTCTGTGAAATGCAGATAATAATAGGACCTACTTCTTAGG
Organism: Marmota marmota marmota; assembly: GCF_001458135.2. Lineage (NCBI taxonomy): Eukaryota > Metazoa > Chordata > Mammalia > Rodentia > Sciuridae > Marmota > Marmota marmota. The sequence continues at coordinate 962,747 of NW_025999900.1, forward strand.
ATTGTTGTGAGGATTACAATGTGATAATGTAGGCAACATGCTTAGAAGATTGCCTGCAAAAGTGCCTGACAAACCTAAGCTATTTCCATTGTCTCCCCTGACTCTGAATACCCGGGAGGTTTCTGGAGTCTTACTTCCCTCAGTTGGAATCCCAGCCGTCTCCCACAAGCTCTGTAACCTTGGACCAGATTCTCTCCAAACCTATTTCTGCATTTGCAAAATGGGAATACTATTCAGGTTGTTGTAAAGAGGAAGTGTGAAAACTAAGGGAAATTGCTTAGTCTGGCATGTGGTAAGTGCTCAACTATTTTATATAAGCATTTTAACTAGATTTGATTTTAAAAGTGGATTGCATCTTAATGCTAAAACTGTTTCTACATTTCCTAGTATCTACAAAAACATTTTTCTGGAGCCCCTGGAAAAGAATGCTGGGGGAATGAGGGATTTGTAAAAGTACTCTGTGATCTTTCAACTTTTCTTTGTTTTTGTGTTTTTGAGGTTCAGGGAACTCAGGAGGAGAGGCTATTCCTTTTTCAGGGCCACACTCTCCTTCCTGATTTCTTTCTCTGCTTCCACAGCCTGCTTGGCTGGCTTAGGGAAGACTATGCAAAGCCATTTCTTAACTTGTTTTCCAGAATCAGAGGAAAGTTTAACATAACAAAATTTTATAGCTCCTGCCCAGGAACATATATTACTCTAAAAAAATAGAAATACCTTTCCCTTATCATGCATTATTCTTTTACATGTACAATTTTCCTGACGTATTGAAGCAATATTCCATGGTTTGCTATGACTTGGAGGTTTATGGTCCTTCTGTGGCAGATCAGACTAAACATAATTCATTCATAGCTACTTAGTGCTCAGGGAAATAAACCCCTGAACTTAAATAACTATGGTGTGACCTCTGTAAAATATTATTTATGGTTTTAAAACTACTATTATGTAGATATCAAGATGTGCCAAATGTTATAAACCAAACACCAGCCAGCAAATGGGACAACTGCTTTTCCATCCACTTTTGCGTTTCTTTGTAGTTATTTCTCTACAATGGTATTTTTGTTTAAATGGATCCTGGGGTAATTACCCAGCAGTGGAAAGCAATGTTCATTTACATTTTATAGAATAGTACAGTGCTCCTCTATAAAGAAGTACCACAAAAATGTAAACATTCCATTAACATACTGCAGTTTAATAGGAAAGACATTGATTACCTTTGAGCAGAAAGTAACTATCCCCACTATCAATGGACTAATGTAACCCATCTGCTATTCATTTCTGCAAATTAGTTTATGGAGGAAACCATGATTGTACATTTAGTTATCCAGATGGGAACTCTAAGCTTAGTGTTTCCGTGCTGTTAAGAATATATGAACATTCCCAGCAGTCCATATTCTAAAATTTTCAAACATTTGGAGTGCCATCTCTACTTCTTGTATGCTTCCTGAATTTTTTCCTATGCAATGAACTATACTGTGAAAAACAAGATTTTCAGTGGTAGGGAAGTAAGAGAATCATCAGTTTCCTAATTGTCATTCAATAAATGTTTGAGGATTGACCATGCATCAGTCATGGCACTCAGTATTGGCAATAATAAAAATGAATGAGAAAGAAAAATCTCAGATCCTGAAGAATTCACAGTCTGAATATGGAGATGGTTATATAGATAATCAATTTGGCAGAGTGGTGAGTGCTTTAAGAGAGGAATAAAATAAGTACTGGGGAGGACTAGGCTAAGGACAGGAAGTAGAAGAGGCTGAAGTCAGGAAGTAAAAGACACAAGAAGGCTTTGCAGAGGGGTGTCACAGAGGATGTGAGCATTGAGCCAAGCCTCAAGAAAGAATGAATGAGTAGAATTGTGTGGTCAGGTGAATGGGCAAGACCAGTGCAAGCAAGGACATGAGGAGACATTGTGTTCTGGTCTTATTTAGTTATTCAGCGTGGCCAGAATTTGGTGGGGTGTTAAAGAAAAAATGCATGAAGATTTGGAAAAAGACCATGCTTCCTGCTCAGGAGTCTAGACTTCCTCCTGTAGGCTGAACATAGACATGAGTAATTTTAAGTAGAGGGGTGCCATGGTGAGGTTTGTGTTTTGGTAGTTCATTGTAGCTGTGATTAGAGAATCAACTGGAAACCAGTTAAGAGGCTCCTCCAACCTTCGAATGAGAAATAACAAAGCCCTGGGCCAGAAGAGTGATTAAGAGGAACTTGATTAAAAGTGTTTTGGAATGTTGAAGCAACAGAACGTCAAAACAGTTGGATGCAGGAAGAAACAGAGGAAGGAGTCAATCAGGCATTTCAGGTTTTTGGCTTGAGTGATTCTGGGGAAGGAGGAGTCATTTTAAGCATCTGGTACCATACTTGGAAGGATGGATTTGGAGGAGAGGCCACTGAGATTAGTACTGACTTCCAAGAATATGTGGTGTCTGCAGGACATTCAAATGTGTCCAACAGGTGGTTGGAAAATATGAATTTATCTATTTTTAAAGAGAGAGTGTGAGGAGAGAGAGAGATTTTTTTTAATATTTATTTTTTTTAATTTTTGGCAGACACAACATCTTTGTTTGTATGTGGTGCTGAGGATTGAACCCGGGCCGCACGCATGCCAGGCGAGCGCGCTACTGCTTGAGCCACATCTCCAGCCTGGAAAATGTGAATTTAAAGAGACAACAGGGCTAGAGACAAGAAGAGTTGCCACTTATTATGTATATTCAGTAATGTTTTTAAAGATTCATAAAAATGAGTACATGAAATAATTTGCTGCATTAAGAAACACTTGAGAAATACCATAGTTCAGTTGTTAGAAAAAATTATGTTGAAATAACACATAAGTCTTAATCCTCAAAGACTTGTAGGAAAAAAGGAGAAAGGAAAAGAATATTTTACATTCTATCACTTAATATGAAGAGGAAATGTTGCATCTCCCATATTGGGTGTTTTATCAGAAATGGAAAATGTGGGGCTGGGTCTGAGGCTCAGCAGTAGCACACTTGTCTGGCATGTGTGAGGCACGGGGTTCGATTCTCAGCACCACATATAAATAAATAAAATAAAGGTCTATCAACAACTAAACAATATATTAAAAATATTTTTTTAAAACGGGAAATGTGTTTTTACTTACTAAAATCATAACAAGAAACCAATCCAGTCTTCCTTTAAAAATACTCAAGTGTTTCATTTCAAGGACACACTGCTTCATCCAGAAGTTAAGCTTTTGGTTGGTTTTTAGAATACTACATATTTTTATGGCATTTTGAATAAAGCTGAGCAAAATAGGAAGGAATCTCTTTCTACCTCATTTGCTGGTTTTGAGGACTGTCTAAAACTCATGAGTTTTGATGGATAAGATTAATGAGACCACATAGTGTTAAGCACCTTGGACTTTCTGAACAAAGGGCTTTTAGAAGAACAAAGTATCATTATTAATGACACATCATTTACAGTTTTCATCAGTAATGTAAGGTTTCATCCACTTTAATGGGAACTTAGTTAAGAGATCCATGTGGAGGGCAAGTCTATTAGCTAAGGTTCTTGACAGTAATACCTTTTGCTTCTAAGGAAAAAGATAAATCACACTCAAATTGATCAAAAAGACAAGCTGAGGGGTTCAGAAGGAGGTGAGCCACTATCCACTTACCGAATTTCTGAAAGCCTTTTCATCAGAGTCCAGCTGGTGAGCCCTGCCCTCCGGGATGGGTTTCCTTAGCAGCCTATCCCTCACCTTCTAGGTACCCTTCGGCCTAGAAAAATGCCTTGTGCATCTTCCCCTTTTATTCTTCCTCTCCTTTCTCTCTAGAGCCTCTAAAGTGTCTAAACTGCCTATGTTTGATTCTATCACCTTAGGACTTTTCTCTGTCCCATGTGAGCTGGGACAGCCAGGTACCTTTTTTTTGGGGGGGGCGGGTACTGGGAATTGAATTCAGAGGTGCTTAATCACGGAGCTATAACCTCAGCCCCTTATTTATTTATTTAGTGTGAGATAGGGGTCTTGCTAAGTTGCTTAGGGCCATGCTAAATTCCTAAGGCTGACTTTGAACCTGTGATCCTCCTGCCTTGGCCTCCTGAGCTGTTAGGATTACAGGCCTGCACTACTGCACCTGGCCAGGTACTTTAAATAAAGGAATGCTGGCCTGGTCCAATGACCTAATTGACATGAGGATCACGAATAATGACCCTTCTAACACAAGGTGGCGAAGCAGCAAGGAAATATTTTTTCCTGAATACACATTTTTATTCTTATCAGGAAAATCATGGAGGACACCTGTACACATAGCATCAATAATTAGAAAATTGTTAGAAATTTTGCAAATTCTTTATAAAGTGCTGCTGTCATGTCAGATCTCTTTGGGACCTTAATGTGTTTCAGTCAGATTTGCTAAGACCTTTTTAATGACTCTTTAAAAACAACCCTGTTTTTGTTGGAGGGGAAATAAGAGAAGTCTCCTAGAGAAAATAATAATAAAGTTAATTTCTAAAAATCGCCATCTAAAATTAACTAAATTTTTATGTAAAGAAAAAATATAATAAACTTGGGGTGCAAAGAAATGTCCAATAAAAATAAAGGAAGAGAGAATTTATTTTTAATATATTAACTGATGACTTGCTCCCAAGGGTTTATGTGAAACTGGTTGATGACATTGTGGCTCTATCAACAAACCTCTCTTGAAAAGTTATTAGAGCTATCCAAGATTATTGAGGTCACCAATGACGTGAAGAGGGCAAACTGAGAAGTGAGTGTATATCCATATATACACATATATGGATATGTGTGTGTGTGTGTGTGTATTTGCTGATATTTATTTATTTATTTATACTGAGGCTTAAAACCAGGGCCTCACATGCTAGGGAAGTGCTCTACCAGTAAGCTTCATCCTCAGGCCTTTTAAAAAATTTTTATTTTAACACAGGGTCTCAGTAAGTTGCTGAGGCTAGCCTATAACTTGTGATCATCCTGCTTCAGTCTCCCAAATTGCTGAGAGTACAGGAGTATATCACTGTACCAGCCTGTCTTTGATTTCTAACAATTGTGTAGCCTGCAAATTGTTTAGTTGATTTGTCTGTTTTGGGATTTCTCACTGACTACTTTACTCTCTTCTGCTTGTACTTTTATTTTACAAGGTAGGTCAAAGCTCATCTCCAGTCCAATTGTGAAGTTCACTCTTTTCTAACTCATTCTTAGAAAACATACCTGTGGCTAGGGAATGTTTACTGGGCAACATGGAAATTCAATCCCAATCAGAGCCCTGAAGTACCAGACAAAATGCTATACGGTACAGAGATAACTGCATTTCTAAAAATTATTTATTTACTTATTTTGTAGTGCTGGGGATGAATCCCAGGGCTTCATGAGTGCTAGACAAGTACTCTAGCACTGAGTAATAGCCCCAACCCTCTAGACTGTTGTACTCTTAAAAGTTTCTGCTGCTTTGTAGTCCCAAATACACACAAAAAAACGATTGCATTTCATGATTTGAGTAAAATGTAGAAGCAAGACTATTATCACATTCTTTAATAACTTCTAATACTAAAATTTTTAAAATGTCACTCACATCTGAGGTGGTCATGGCTCAGTTGTAGAGTGCTTGCTTAGCACGCACAAAGTCCTGGGTTCAATCCTCGGCACCACATAAAAATAAATAAAATAAAGACATTTGTATTCAACTGTAACTAAAAAATAAATATTTTTAAAAAATGCCAATCACATCTATCAAATTCAAATAATCGTTGAGAATCATCTAATTCATGTACATGATATTGATATAAGTCAAATTCTATTTTAGGAGCTTAACAATGAAAGATTGAGTTCACTTGGAACTTTATTCTGAAAGATGATTTTCTTGTTGCAATATAAATCCAATATTAACAAGTGGGGAAAATGGTTGGTACTGTGTGTACCTTTAAGATCATAGTTCAACAGAATTAAGCAAACTTGATAACAAAGACAAACATAACCTTTATTCTCTTTCAAAAACCCAGAAAACAGGGCATGGAATTATACTCATTAACATCAATCAGAATATCTTAAGTTTTGTGCTCTAATTTAAACCTGTATAGTAATAGACTATTCTAAAAAGCAAAATACATGTTTTCTCTCAACTACTTGGCAGAAAAATTGTAAATTCTCTTATCCAACATAGAGGAGGACTGGGTTAGGGAACTGCTCAAATATTGATAATAAATAAAAATTACTAGAAGAACACGTTTTCACAGCCTAAAATCACAATAATTGATTTGACAATCAAAGTGTGTCACATTCAGAAGGTGGGAAGCTAACACATTGGAATTACTGAAGCATTTTCTTGTATATATATATAAAAATAATGGGACAGAATATCCAAGGCAGATATCAATGACATACATGCATGCTGTCCATCCATCAGTAATTGTCAAAGAACTAGAAGAGTATAATAAAAACAATGTGAACTATTTAATACAATTCAATATTTGACTACTAAAAACAATACATTCTTCAAGATCTTGTACTATCTTGAAGGAATCAGAACAAACAGTACTGGCTGGAGAATAGCTGTAATAGAGCATGCCCTGGAGAGTTCTGACAAATGCCAAATAACTATTTGCTCTCAGCCAATAAAATCTTTAATGATATATCACTTTTGCCAGTTTAAGTTGTTTTGCCATAAAAATTTTAAATAAAAATATGCTACTTTTTAAAATAAATTTAAACATACTGGTTTATTCTAGTTAATCAATAGTCAACAGAATGATTTTAGCATGATCTCAAAGGTTTAAATTAATCCTAAGATTCTAGTTTTCGTATAAGATTTTTTTCTTCAACATTCTATCCAAACATGATTATTAGAAACAAAAGTTTCATTTGAGAAAATAAATTTAGCACCCCACCCCTTTTCCCCTTAAGCATGGAAAGAGAAATTCAGATGACAAAGAGGACTGAGCAAGTCAGGAGACACAGATGTGACTTTAGGGAATCTGTTTTCCCTCTAATATTCCTTCCAGCTCTCCGATTCTAAGGTTAAAACATCCCCTCTGAGCTGTACAAACTGGCCGGGCATTTTCAAGTCTCTACACAGTATATGGCAATTTGTTTTTACACTCAAACAGTAAATGAGTGGACATCATATGTATGCTAACTCATTTTCTAGAGATAGCAATTTTGTTCATTCATTCCACAAATCGAGAGCTTCCACTGTTTACAAGAGTGCTAGACCAAACTTGAACATTTTGAGTGTCACTGCTCCTGGGAACAAATTACTTCCTGAAAAACTGAACTCAGGTGACCGCTTTAGGCCCAACCTAGTTCAGTGTGATGACTCCCATATTCGAGGGAATTGAGGAATCTTCTGAGGAGCTTGTTAAAAGGCAGCGTCAAGGGAGGGGATCAACCTAGTCTTACTGTGTTGGAATGTCTGGGGTTGGAGCCTCCTAATCTACGTACATTTATAAAATGTATGTTCTCCTCACCCCTCCTTGCCTCTGCAGGATATAAGTGGGCCTCACTCTCTATCCCACCTTACAGCCGTCCCGATCCCTTGCCAAAAAAAAAAAAAGAAAGAAAGAAAAAGAAACCACCTGTACTGTAGTGGCAAAAGCTCCGGAAGCAACTCAGGAGCCAGTTGTTGGCTGCCTGCTCTTAATGATTTATTTAATACCGCTAGGTCTCATCCCTTGGTCTGATAGAGGTTAACAAGGAGTGTCTGAGGTTCTTTCCACTCTGGAATGCTACAGAATTTAAGAACCTGAACTGTCAGCTTAGTAAATCATGAAGGAGTATTTGCACTCTGCAGCCCGAACACCCCAGCAGGAATCTTGCAGCCCCTGGGGAAAAAAGGGTTAATTCCTTTCTCTGCGCCGCTCATCCACAACAGGTGGCAAGGTGAGATGAGCTTGAGATTGGGCCAAAAGCAGCCCACAAGACTTTTGGCAAGAAGCAGGAGGGGGTTTTTGAAAGGAGACATCAATCGTCGTCCTCCTCCTCCTCATTCTGGTCCTGATAGCGAATGTAGACCACCAGCATGACAAAACCCATGAGGATGCAGAGGGAGCCGACCACCAGATAGGCGATACCCAGGAAAGGATTCTTGCCACCCATCCACGAGATATTGCTGAAGATGATGAGCTTGTGGCCGCCGAAGACGCGCACTGGGTAGTTGTAAGTGATGTTGACGCGGTAGGCGCCCCGGGGCAGCCCTGCGGTGTAGTTGCCCTGGCGGATGCGCGCGTACAGCTTGCGGAACGTGGGCAGCGCCGCGGTGCGCATCCACACCACGAAGTCCTGGTTGATGAAGCCCGTGTTGTTGGGGTCGGGGCTGAGCTCGTACACCGGCCGGTGCCAGTTGGGCGGGGGCGCCGTGCCGCGGAAGGCCAGCGCCAGGCTGCCATTCACCAGCGGCGGGTTGTGGAACTTGACGTGGTAGTCGGTCCACC
>NW_025999900.1:971522-987444 GCF_001458135.2 Marmota marmota marmota
GAAAGCGAGACGGGCCCGGAAGAGCGGGCAGCGAGAAGTACCAGGCGCACGAGCGAATTAGGCGGCGGCGCGCGGCCCTGGCCTTCGGCAGCGCACACAGAGCAGTTGCCGGTGCCTGGGTCGCCAGTGTAGTCGTACTCGAGCTCCTTGATGCCGTTGGAAGAGTAGTAGAGGCCCAGGCCCAGGCCGATGAAGGCCAGGCCCGCGCAAAAGAAGAGCGGTAGCGTGATGCTGGCGGACAGCAGCGGCTGCCAGGCCGGGAGGCGCTGCTGCGTGAACGCGGTGTTGTCCGGCTGGTGGGCGCCCCGGGCCGTGGCGCTCCAGGTCATGGCGGCCGCGCAGGGAGCGACGAACCGACCAGAGAAGGGTCGCTCAGGTGGGGCCAGCCGCGGGGCTCCTCCCTCTAGGCGCTGGGCTAGCCCGAGGGCTACTGCCCGATCCGGTTTCCCGCCTGCTCAGGTGAGTTTTGGCTCCGGCCCCGCCTCCGTCTCCGTCAGACTCACACAGGTGAGTCTGAGTTCCAGGTTCCAGGACCAGACCTCTCAGCTCCGCCGCACCCCAGGTGCTTCGGGCCCGCTCCGCCCCAGCGGGAACCGGGAGCCGCGCCCCGCCCCTTCCGAGGTGAGCGGGCGGGCGTTCCCCACCCCACCTGGCTGGCCCAGGCTCGCGTTTCCTCTCCGTCGAGCTTTGTCCCGGCGCCTGCTCCTCCTCTCCCGAGGTGAGTGGCGGCCTCAGGCTGCTTCTGAGTGGTTCATACCTTGCTTAGGTACCACCTTCCCTTCCGCATTTCAGGTTGATTACAAGTCCTGAGCCAGTTTTCCCGAAATCACAAGCGCATCAGCCTGGGGCAGAAAGTTGCACTGAGAGATTGCACCGTGGTGCCTGAGGCTGGAAGATCTCAGGTTGTAATCCCTTTATATTTAGGAGGAGGGGTGACTGTAGATCCTTATGTCTTTGTAGGTTAACTTACCGACCCCCTTTCACTCAGTTTCCAGCCACAAATTGTAGAGCCCAGGGAATTAAGCTATGGCAAATCTGTTTCACGTTCAACACCTGCATTCAAATTCTAGTTGTTGTTTTTTTTTTTTTTTTTAAGGGAAAATGATTTTCTGGCCAGATGCCCCAATCTGGCTGTGTAACTAGGAAAGGTGGAAAGTTCTCTAAAAATAAAATGACCCTTGAAAAAGACTGGAGAGGTTCACAGCCTTTAAATATCTTTCTAGCTGGTGGAAAAACCACCAGGGAAAAAAATGAGCAGGACCACATGTGATTTCTTTTTCTTTTCAGATTATTTGTGTGACTGGAGAAAGGCCTGATCCAAGGTCCTAGGGGACCTAGCTGCTATCCACAGTCAAGGACGTTTGGAATGTTTGGCCTAAGGAGGAACTAACTACAAGGATTTATGGATATATAAGAACTCTAATTAACTCTGAGGCTTGCCTGGGATTTTGGCTTTTGTGTCTAGGTTGGTACAACACACACTTGGGGGTCAGGGGCCATTTCATTTTGTGTTACATCCTTCCTAGGTAGTGAAGTGTTCATACTTCTCCTCTAGTCCATAAAATTCAAATAACTTAAATGTTTTCTCTGTAGTACTTCCATACCTAGTATAATAAATTGCATTCAGGAATCAGTCAAAATCCACTGAAACTTGGAAAGTTAAAATCTTCATTAAACAATAGGATTTTTTTCTTTAAATGCATCTTCCCAGTGCTGGACAATGCAGAAGACAGAAGAAAATTAGACTGAAAAGGATCCTGGACCTCAAAGCATTCGCAGTCTGATAGTATATAAACAATATAAGTATACATTGCTTAGGAGTGAGAAACAATCAAAGTAGGCAATAGCCAGTGTATAATCAAAGTGTATAGCCAAATTGTGCTTTACATGAGTCACACTAAAATTAAAAACTAGTATCATTTTAATAATGGAAAATTGATTCTGTTTTGTTGAATGAGTGCAGATTGGAAGCTTTAGCAACTAGAGAATACTGAGGGAAAGCCAAGTGACTTGAATCTCACTTCTTATACTCTAAGAAAGAAAATCCAACATTGTCAATAATTTCTCATAATATGATTCATTCTCCATTTCACATTTTTTGTTGTTGCTGTCAATAAGATAAAATAATGAACAGTTCTACCCACCTTATATCACTGAATTGCCAGTTTGCTTGATACAGTCTCCAAGAAGGAATTCAATTCTTACAACTTTATCTAGCAGATCCTAAGTCCACCAACTGCATGGCCACCACACCCCTAAAAGTATAAGCCTTCCTGTCCAGCTCAGTGCCTGTCTTTCTTTTCTCCTCTCCCTCGTACCTAAAGGCATTAGTTTATTCATTCCACAAATTAGGGTAATGCAAAGTTCCAAAGTAAAAAAGAGAAGAGTATTTCAAGACAGAGAATGGTCAACAGGATTTTTAAGCACATTAACTGAGGGTTCAAGTAAGATAAGAAATAAGAAAGAGCCATTGACTTTGATTTCTGTGGGAGCATTTAGGGTAATGGAGTAGGAGTGTTAGTCAACTTTTTATTGCTGTGACTAAAAGACCTGACATGAGCAACTTAGAGGAGGAAAATTTATTCTGGACTCATGTTTTTTTTTTTTATAAAGTTTTTTTTTTAAGAGAGAGAGAATTTTAATATTTATTTTCTTAGTTATCGGCGGACACAACATCTTTGTTTGTATGTGGTGCTGAGGATCGAACCCGGGCCGCACGCATGCCAGGCGAGCGCACTACCGCTTGAGCCACATCACTAGCCCTGGACTCATGGTTTTCAGAAGTTCAATCCATGATCACTAACTTCATTGCTTTGGGTCCAAGCACATCATAGCTGAAGGGTGTGGCAGAGGGGATGATGGTAAGGAAGCATAGGCTGTAGGAAGCACTGAGAGGAGGAGGACTGGGAGTAGGAACCAGCCAGGGATACATAAAGGGATACAGGCAATTTGATCTAGGGGAATCCTACAGCTCAGACTGGAGACAGCAAATGTCTGAACAAACCCAGCTTATAAGGGTTTTCAGGGCAGGTGGATTGGAAGCATAAAGCTCCAAGACATTGTGTCCTGTGGAGTGATGGCTCAAGTGACAGATCTTAGTATGTAAGCCCAATGACAAAGAAAATGAAACTAAGCTGGTGGCTTAGAAGAAAACAATGTGACCAGTAGGCTGGTGATGTGAGTGGGCAAGGGGCATAAAAGCTGGAAGGGAAAAAGCACTGGTATGAGATGGATATTAAAGATTTTGGAGGTGAAGCAGTGCTGAGGCCTGTGTGTTCTCAGATTCACATCTGCAGATTCATTGAATTTTAGATTGAAAATATTGTGTCTGTACTGAACATGTATAGTTTTATCTTGTTATTACTCTCCAAACAATATAGTATGCCAACCATTTGCATTCCATTAGATATTATTAAAAATCTAGAGATGAGAATGTGCATAGGTTATATGCAGTTACTGTACCATTTTCTATAAGATACTTGAGCATCTCCAAATTTTGATATCCTCCCAGGGAACAAGGGATGACTGTTCATATTTCCTCTACTGACTCACAAGTTCTGGGAGGTTAAAGACTGATACATATTGTCATGTCCCTCAGAGTTCATTGTATGATGAAGGTTTTGACCTTATGTCTTTCATTTTATTATACATGCTATCATGCTATTAAAGGATCCGTGGATCATGTAAACTTTTTCAGTACCAATAAAGTAAAGAAACAAGCCAGGCATAGTGGTGTACACCTATTATCCCAGAAACTCAGAGGGCTAAAGCAGAAGGATCTCAAGTTCAAGGCCAGCCTGGGCAATTTAGTGAGACCTTGTATCAAAATAAACATTTTTAAAAGGACTGAAGATATAGCTAAGTGATAGAATGCTTGCCTAGCATGGGTGAGGACCTGGGTTCAATCCCCAGTATGCAAAAAGAAAATAAAAAAAGTAAAGAAGTTCATTTATTCTAAACAATTTTTTTTATTGTATCAGTATTATTAACAGGGAAAAGGAAGGAAAAAGGCATTTCTAAACTAAGTGCTCATAAAATCACTTTGTTTTAAAATTTTATCTTTTGAATTTCATCCATATAAATATTTAATTTTTAATTGGTTATAATTATGATAAAATACAATTATTATTTCATTCTACTTGTCTAATTGCCTGCTTTTGGAACGATAAGGAATGAAATCAATATTTGTCATGTTTCTCTTGTGTTTTTATTACACACACACACACACACACACACACATTACTTTTCAGTGCTCAGGATGGAACCCAGGACCTTGTGCCTGCTGGGCAAAGGCTCCATCACAGAACAACATCCCCAAACTGTCTTTATAGTAAAATAGTTCCATAACTCATGGTCCTATCATATTTCACTGCTGTTATATTGCTGAATGTGTAGATTATTTTCTATTTTTCAGTACTCCAAGAAATGTGGTTTTGAGCATTTCTATGATTAGAATTTTTCTTTTAGACTTTTTCCCTTAAGTTAAAACTTCTGAAAGTAGGGAGGAAAGGAGCTTAAAAGTCAAACTTTAAAAATACTACTAGTTTTTTAAATTGCCATAGCAATGTACAGAATATACTACTTTCACCAAAATTTTACCATAAAAACCAATTGCTAACAAAGAAATTATATTTAGTCAATGCGAGTAAATTATCAGATACTAGATGAATGCTGTAGCATTGGGGAATGCTTGTCCTGCATTAAAGGAAGGTAAAATTTTAGATTTAAGAAATAACTGTGTGATCCTGGTCAAATTGCTGAATTTCTCTAATCTCATTATTGCTTTTCTGTATGAGTATGTTTGCCAAAATGATAGTTAATATATCTTTCAATATAAGACTTCTTTCTGTTTTTAGTCATCTCAAGGGGTCTTCCTTTTAATGACTCATTGAATAGTTAATATTTATTGAGTACCTTCTGTAAGCCGGTCATTTAAAAAGTTCTTTTTGATACTGAAGATTGAACTCAGTGATACTTTACCACTGAGCTACATCCCTAGCCCTTTTTATTTTTTATTTTGAGATAGAGTTTCACTAAGTTACTATTTTTTTATTTTGAGATAGAGTTTCACTAAATTGCTTAGGACCTTGCTGAATTGCTGAGGCTGGTCTCAAACTTGCAATTCTGCTGCCTCAGCCTCCCGAGTTGCTGGGATTACAGGTGTGCACCACAGCGCCTGGCACTAACCATTCTTTAAGCACTTGACATATTTTATCTCATCTAATTCACATTACAAACCATTTTGGTCAGTATAGTTATCATACCCAGTGTACTGATGCAGAACCAAGGTTTAGGCTAATGCAATAGAGGCTGCCCAAGTTCTCATAGTGGTATGCAGAGGAAGGACGCAGAATTCAGTTTAATTCCAGTGTCCTTCATTTTAAACCACCTTGGCATATTTCCTCCTAAAAAAAACTCAAAAGACTTCAACCTCAAACCAATTTTTTGTGTTGCAGTTCTCCTCTTATATCCTAAAGTTAGGAGATTTCTGTTCTACTTAGGCAAGGAGACCTAGAGCATCAGGGTTGCCTTTATTTTTGATTTTCTAAAAGCTTTTGTTTTAAAGCCAAATTTAGTCTAGCATGCCTATTTCTCTTATTAAAGTAAAAATAACTTCACTTGCCTGGCAGTTCTCAGTGTTTGTATTTATTTCACTTAATATATGACTATTTATCTTACAGTAACAGAACCTGGGTTTTTAATTGGCATTCCCTTATACAGGTTTATACTGCTGAAGATTGTTGCTTATTACTCTGCCCATGGGGCAGCTTTCATTTAAAAAGAGTCAAATTAAATTGCTTCATAAAATTACAGCATGTGTTCAGAAAAGTTTTTAAAAATTCAGTGTGCCTGGACTTCAATTTTCATTAAGAACTGCATTGAGCAGGCTTCCTGTTTCAAAGTTATGGGTTGGTACCCCCTAGTGGAAGATATACAGAACTTTAATTAACTAGCATTATAAATACTAAAAGTACAAAAGACAGATACAAATTCTCTCAGCTCCTTGCTGCCTGTATTGATTCTCTGTCACTTAACTGCAAAACCGTGGAGGTCTCCTAGCAGGTGAACTCAGAGTGCAGTTGGGTGAGTTGAGCAGCAGAGGGCAGTATAAAATAAAAAATGGAACTGAGATGAGTAACAAATTGGCCTTTTAATAATACATTCCATTATTGTCATGTATGTAAAAAATAAAAATAAATTTAAAAAATTAGTGCAAATTAATTTTACAGAAATTGGGCTTAATTATGGCATATTTGTATGTACATATAAAGTACTTTGGTCATTTCCTCCACTTCTTTATTCCCTAATTCCCTCTCTCTTAATAGTCCTGTTAAACCTTCATGTCCTTTTTGTTTTCTTTCTTTTTTGTTTCCACTATGAGAAAGAATGTGATTCTTGTCTGAGTCTGACTTATTTTGCTTTATACGATGATCTCCATCCAGTTCTAGCCATTTTCCTGCAATGGCACAATTTCATTCTATTTTATGGCTGAATAATACTCCACTGTGCATATAAGCCTCATTTTCTTTATCCATTCTTCTGTCAGTGGGCTCTTAGGCTGATTCCATCATTTGGCTGTTGCAAATTGTAGCACAGTAAACATGGATATGCAAGTATCTCTGTGATATACCAACTTTAGTTCCTTTGGGTATATATCAGAGAGTGGTATAGCTGAATCATGTAATAGTTTTATTTTTAGTTTTTTGACAAATCCCCATACTGATTTCCATAGTGGCTATACTAGTTTACATTCCTACCAACAGTGTATAAGCATTCCTATTCCCAGAATCTTCACCATCCTATAGACAACAGGTCTTAAATGGCATAGGCATTGGGTATGGGATGGCCAGGCTTGAAAATAGAGGACACAGGGTTTAGGGATACAGCTCAGTGGGAGAGCGCTTACCTCACATGCTCAAGGCCCTGGGTTCAACTGCTGGCACTACAAAAAAAAAAAAAAAAAAAAAAAACAAGAGAACAGCGGACAAGCCAGCAAAGGTGGAATTGGACTTGGACTGTGTGGATAAAGTTTGGCAGGAGGATTGTGCTTGGTGGGTTAGAGAAATCCAAACTAAGAGGAAGACAAGCTTTAAGCTCCAGAGGAAGGAAGAGCTCTGTAACTGGAAAGAAGAAAGGAATTTGTATCAAAATGGGTACAAGGCCCCTCACTTGCCACCCTGGACAGGTAGCAAGTGAGGGGCCTTGTACCCGAAGTGAGCACTGGAGCGGCTGTGGACACTAAGACACTAAGACAGCCCATCTATTGTAGTTAAATGCATGTCCTCTGCCATCCTGTCCCTGATGGAATGAAACTTGCTGGTTTGGGGAAGATCTCACCTCAGTGATCACAGATTGATTCAGCCTTTTATATGGGGATAGAATCTATTTGAAACTTGAGGAATTCTTTATGTATTAGTGGTAAATAATTAAATATTTTAATAATTTTAGAAAGTATCATATTTTGAAACAGTAAATTATGTATCAGGGCAAAGCCATGTGTTGTAATAAGCGTAAACTAGGAAGAAGAAACTTTTGCTCCTTCCTTTAGGAAAACTGAGGCACCTAAGGCATGCTTAGTTTCTCTTACTCTTAAACTGAATACATGTACTTTCCATTTCATTATCTAGGCTGCCGATTCAAATGTTAAAATACCTTGGCACAGCGTTTGTCGTGTGTGCTGATCAATATTGACTTATTAATACTCATTCTGGAGACTGCATACCAGTGGGGGGGCTGGGGAGGGTGGCTGACATTTTTCTCTGATTAGTAACTCTGAATTTGTGGTGGTTGGGTAGGATTTTTTTAGTTTTCTTTCTGTAGGAAGAGAATTGTTAGGATGGCTGCTTTGTATCAACCTCTAAACCAAAGTTTGGGAATTTTACTGGAACAAAGACCCTTGATTGATAACCTTATCCAGTGGTTTCCAAAATGGCCAAGAAACAAAATGATTGGGAATGGAGGGACAGCTTTTTAAAATGCAAATTCCTGGGGGTTTCATTTTCCCTAACTCAGTCTTCAGGGCCTGGTGCCAGGAAGCTTACTCAGAACAGTCTGACTGATGATTGTCCAGCTTTGGGAGCTACTGGGGATTCTCTGGGATCTTAGTTGGGGGTTTCTGGGATGCAAAACACAGAAACTCTAAGACAGCTTCAATAAAGAGGATTGTTTAGAGGTGAAGGAAGTACCAGGAGGCAGGAACTGAAGGGAGTATACCTGGAAAGTCCACAGGCAGTTCCTGTCTCTCTGCAGTCTCTGACCTCTGCTTCTCTCTGTGTCTGGGGCAGATCTTCTTCAGCAAGGCTCTTAAGTGTTGCTTCTCCAAATCCTGCTTGGGCACCTCAGCTCTCACTCTTGCACCTTACAGCTCCCCAGAGAGAATCCACCTAGGTCAGGGTCTGGCCATGGTCCAGTCAGTTGTGGTAGGGGTGGGGAAAAGGTCCATGACACACACACATTTGGCCACCATACTTCACTCAGTTCCAGCTTTGGAGATTGGGCTCCACTTGAACTCTCCTTTGACAAGCAACTCACCACTTTATGAGGTCCAGCCTTTGTTTGAGAGTTTCCTTAGTAACGACCATCAGGGATTTTTAGGTCATTCTCTGGAGTAATATAGAGGAAATTTACTCCTTGACCTTTGAGAGCCATGAACAGCTATCGTGTTCACCTCAATATTTGTATGTCCAGCTCAGACACACGTTGTTCCCGGTCCTCTTTGGATCTGGATCTTCATAGTTCTGGTTCCCTTTCTTTGCACATGACTTGAGTTGGTAGAGGTTCTTATTACAAATTTTCTTACATCTAATAGTGTTTTGAAAGAATTGGGGTGGTTTTAAACTATATAGTAGAACAACACACAGGATGCGCCATGGCACAGGAGTGAAGGCAAAGGAAATATGGTGAGCAGAGCTGAATGGAGCTGAGTTTGGAGTGGCCTTGGTGTGTGTGGCCTACAGAGCTGTTTCTTAAATTTTCTAATAGCTAGAAAAGGGCAGAAAGGGGGAAGAATGCATCAAGTCATTCACAACAGAAAACCAATCATTAACTCTGAAGAATTTTAATTATTTTTTTTCTACAAAGAATAGGAAATATTTTCCCCCTGGGGAGAAAAATCTTTAACAGCCTCACAGTAACTACTGCAGTTTTTTCAACTACAGTAAATGCCAGAGTGAGATGTAGTGGTGCTCAGTCAAGGCACAATGCAGCAAAGCAATTCTGTGGGGACCCAGTGGTCCTGCCTGGTGGTGCCACTCTGGCTTTTTGCTGTCATGTCTGTGGTGGGTGTTAGAGGACCCAGTAATGGTTTCCAAAATGTGCTCTGAAGAGCCCATCCCTTCCTAGGATCCCATTTTCCTGACCCTGGGCTTCTAAGTAAAACATGGTTTGAAGAAGGATGCTATTATTTAAAAACAAAGTTTGAGCTGGGCATGGTGATGTAATCCCAGTAGCTCAGGGGGCTGAGGCAGGAGGGTCACAAGTTCAAAGCAAGCCTCAGCAACTTAGTGAGACTGTCTCAAAAAATAAAAAGTAAATTTCTGGAGATTCCTTAGAAAACTTGGAATGGAACCACCATTTGACCAGCTATTCCACTCCTCTGTCTATACCCAAAGGACTTAAAATCAGCATACTATAGTAACACAGCCACATCAATATTTGTAGCAGCTCAATTCACAATAGCTAATAAGCTATGGAAGCAACTCAATGTAGATGCCCTTCAATAGATGAATGAATAAAGAAACTGTGGTGTATATACACAATGGAATATTACTCAGCAATAAAAGAGAATAAAATTATGGCATTGCAGGTAAATGGATGGAGCTGGAGAATACCATGTTAAGTGAAGTAAGCCAATCCCCCAAAACCAAAGGCTGAATGTTCTTTCTGATAAGTGGATGCTGATCCATAACAGGGATGGAGTGGGAAAAATGGAGGAACTTTAATTGAGCAAAGGGGTGGGAGGGTTGGGGAGGGGGCATGGGAGCAGGAAAGATGGTGGAATGAGATGGACATCATTACTCTAGGTATGTGTATGACTGCACACATGGTGTGACGCTACATCATGTACAACCAGAGAAATGAAAAGTTGTGCTGCAATTGTGTATAATGAATCAAAGTGCATTCTGCTGTCATACATACTTAATTAAGATTAATTAATTGATTTTTTAAAAAGAAATAAAAAGGGCTAGAGATGTTGCTCATTGGTTAAGTGCCCCTGGGTTCAATCTCTGGTACAAAACAACAACAACAACATAAAACAAACAAATCCCACACACAAAAAGTTTAAAAACTATTGACTGGAGCACTGCTATTCTCCAGGTGGTTTTTCACAAAGAGTGCTCATTTCCCACAGTTTTCAATTATTAAGGAGTAAAGTGAGTTTCAAGATTAAGCATCCAGGTATGTTTCTGGAACACAGAGCATCTCTGTTGCCAGTTAAATGCAGAGCCATATGTTTTAATAAGCAAACAAGGTAGGAAGGGATTGACAAGTTCTTATTAAATCTGACCATACTTAACAAGGACATATGGTGGACAGAAGGCTGCTGCACCTCCGCTTGGAGATGGGCTAAGAAAGGACCGTCTGGCATGTTCAGCTTCTCCTTAAGAGATAATTGATGTCTGCTGTAACAAAATGATACACAAAGTACACCTTCAATGATTTTAGCCTGAAAAAAATTTAATTTCCTTTAACCAAATGTCTATTTTATTCATAAACAAATCTCAGTAAGTCACTCATAAAACTTCTAGCTTTTTATACTGAGAAGAGTACACATATGTTTAAAAATATAAACAAATTAGGAAGCTGATGGTTTTGCAGTTGAAACTCCTGACCCTTCTTTGTGCTAATAACAGCTAGGATCAGCTGTCTATTAATGACCTTCTGGTTCTTGATAATAAATCCATGGCATTGATGAAACGGAGAAAGCCTGTCCCTCTCTTCCTTGTAATTGGAGTAACCACTGTATCTGATCCATCAATGAATTATTATTCTTGACCTTGAAATGCAGTGGTATTAAGTGCAGGTTTCTTATAAGCCTTTTGGTCTGAGGCCGGGAATGCGGATGAGAAATCAATATTGAGCTTGTGTATCTTGGCCTGTGACTGATTTCAGTCCTCAGAGTAAAGGATTATGGGAAGGTCAATAGAAATAGCAAGCACTCAGGTTTTTCTTATCAGAGTGCTCGGTGAAGATGACAAAGAGTGTAATAATGACAATGATGGATGGCTGTGCCTGCATCTCACTGTGTAGAATGTTGGCCCAAGAATTCCAGAACTTACAATTTATCAAACAGGAAAGTAGCATGCATTTTAGTGGACCACTAGTAAATTAGGAGGAGAATAAAAGATTGCATGTAGGAAAAACCAGGACACATCAAATTCTAGTCCAATCAGGATGGAGGAATTTCTCATTAAAAACAATACCAGCAAGGGGTCTCCCCCATCTACTGGCAAAATCATTGCTGACTCAAGCTTTCTTTCAAGAGTTCTGTGGGACTCCTTGTTATTTATGGTAAAGAATGAAAGTCATTACACACATGTAAACAAGCACATCCATGTTTACAGTAGCCAAACTGGAACCAGCCTAGGTGTCCATCAGTGGATGAATGGGTAAAGAAAATGTATATATGCACGATGGAGTTTTATTTCTCCATAAAAATAAAATGTCATTTGCAGACAAATAGATGGAACTTGAGACGATTATTTTAAGTGAAGTGAACCAAACTCCAGGGTCTGAAGAACCGTCATGTATCACACCTGCAAGTAATTGAAGTGTGAGAGTGAAAAGTTGTAAAATTAATAAAATATAAGGTAAACATCCTCCAAGATGGCAAAAAAAGAGGCACCAATGGTACCACTGTCTGTTAGTGCCTGGCTGACCACAGTAGCATGAACTGAACCTCCCGTCTTCATAGGGGGCCTGTCGGTTGCTGTCAAAAGCAGAAGGCTTAGCTCTCAGTAGGCCCTTTTTACCCCATCTCAGATGACAACAACAGGGACAGTCCATCAGAGCCTAAACATGACAATGACAAAGAATAGGCTTGTGAAGGATTGGTCCCAGGTCTGAATTCTAGAAGCAGAGGAACACACACACACACACACACACACACACTCCCCTTCCTGTTGGTCCACAAAGTCCACCTCTAACTGTTCTTACATCCAAGTGAGGATATGAAATCTCATCCCAACGTTAAAACAGCAAGGTTTCCTCTGTCAGCCATACAGACACACACCAAAGAGACCATATCACCCAGTTTCCCAAACACCTGAAGATTAAACAAACAAAAACTCATCGCTTTTTAAGTGAATAAGATCAGAGCTCTGTGTGAGAAGTGATTTGGGAGCAATAATAAATCTGAGTTTTCTTTAGGTTGATTTTTAGAATGTGCTAAATAATGGAAGGCACTGCCACCTCCAGGTCTCTGTTTCTGACTGGTCCACAAACAGAACAGCCAGCTTCTGCTTGCAGGCTGTGATAGGTAGCCCCAGATAGCACCCCAATCCAAACTCTGCACTTCTCCAAGGAGAGTCTCAACAGGACAGCTCTGCCTCAGAAACTGCCTGTTAACACACTGGATGACCAAGCTCTTTTGAGGAAATGTGTTTATACTGAGTTTGACCTTTTACACATTTCTGGCTGGCCATTTCCAATTTTCTTTGTTTATGTTGTCCCAGTAATCTGACTATACTTGTTTGTTCCTTGGTGCCTGACTGGACAGGTCAGTTGCCTGCCCTACCTTCACTCTCTTCCCAGAGAGTCAGGGTGTAACTCACTTGAGTGACGCTGTAGGTATGCTGTTTGAAGTTTTACATTTGATATGAAAGTTATTATCAATTTGGGGTCATAATTCCCATTCTTAAAAATTGTTTATGTTCTGATTCTTTATATCTAGTTAGTATATTAGCTATCCCTCCCAGCTTTGTGTCACCCAGGTATTTGATCATCATCCCTTTCATCAAATTCACTAATAAAAATGTCCACTGTATGGAATATAAGGTGAGTATTCAATGTGTTGGAATATAAGGTGATGTAATTGATGGAATATGAGTATTCAATATGTTGTTGTAGATCTTTTTATTGTCATCATAAGGTATCCATTGTACATTGAAAAAAATTCATCAAATATAATGTATTATGACATTATTTTGTAATGTGTTTGGGTCTATATAAACAGAAAAAGGTGTACCCCCCCCCCCAAAAAAAAATAATGTCAGCATTTATCTCTAAATGATCAGGCTACTTTGATTTTTCATGTCTTTTTAATACCAATAGGTATCTTTTTATTTTTTATTTTTTACATACATGACAATAGTGGAATGTATTACAATCATAATTATTCATTCACAGCACATCATACCTTATATACAAACAGAGATATGATAAATTGTGGTATAAAGGTATATTAAGAATTGTAATGGGGATTCCACCTCTTGGGTCCCCTTCTTCCTCCGGGAGAAGTCTTTTCTGCTGTCCTTTAATAAAGCCTCTACTTTCCACTCTAAACTTGCCTCAGTGTGCTTCTCTGGTGTTATACTTCAACATTGGGGAAACAAGGACTCGTCACCGGTCAACAGCGGTAACATATTGGAGGTCCCACGGAGATTCTACACTGAGACCACCCATCACTCAAATGGCCCTCCAGCCTATTACTTCTCAATCAGACTTCAATCATGGACCACCAGATAGACGCAATTTTTAAAGGGGGACTCCAAACTGCTTGCCCAACATCGTCCCCTTTCAGCCTGAAGAAGCCAGAACGATCTTCGCCCCCTTTCCTTATAGCAGTAAGGAGTTCCCAAAATTAGAGGGGGGCAATGAAGCCAGATTTAAAGTTAGGTAGTCAGTGTAGTTAGGTAAATCTGGTCTAATATCGAGTAAGATCCCAAATGGAGGCCATGTTAAGAATGAATTCCAGGAAAAGCAGAACAACTCTTGGAATGTTAATGAAGTGAGGGGGAGGAAGCCCAAGGCCCAGAGCCCATCCCAAAGAAATGTTAATGAAGATTACTTCTTTGCCCCACCTGTGCCCCACCCTTTGGGACTTCCCACCTACATTCCATCACTGAAAGAACATAAAAAGGGGAAACAACCGCACTTCCACGGATTCCACCTCTTGGGTCCCCTTCTTCCTCCGGGAGAAGTCTTTTCTGCTGTCCTTTAATAAAGCCTCTACTTTCCACTCTAAAAAAAAAAAAAAAGAATTGTAATGCAAAATAATAATAATAGAGATCACGTATAATGGCATAATTTGGCATGAACATATTTTATTTTTTTTAAGAGAGAGAGAATTTTTTAATATTTATTTTTTAGTTTTCGGCAGACACAACATCTTTGTTTGTATGTGGTGCTGAGGATCGAACCCGGGCCACATGCATGCCAGGCGAGCACGCTACTGCTTGAGCCACATCCCCAGCCCCATGGCATGAACATACTTTATATACAGAATTTTGAAAAATTGTGCTGTGAACCAATAGGTATCTTTTTTAAAAAGTAACTGAACTGGGCCAGGCATGTGGCTCATGTCTGTAATCCCAGTGACCGAAGTAAGAGAATTGCAAGTTCAAGGCCAGCCTCAGAAACTTAGCAAGCCCCTAAGCATCTAAGCAAGACTGTGTCTCAAAATAAATTTAAAAAGGATTGTAGTTCAGTGGTAAAGCATTCCTAACTTCAATCCCTAAATTAAATCTTTCAATACCAAAATATTTAAAAATTTTTTAAAAATCGAGCTGGGCACAGTGGATAAGCCTAGAGTCCCAGCTACTCAGAAGGCTGAGACACAACTTGAGTTCATAAATTTAAGAGTAACCTGGACAACGTAGCAAAACTAACTCTGTAAATAATTAAAAATAAGCTAATGAACATGCATTACTTTTATAAACAGAGAACATAACAAAGAATTTTGTGCTTAAATATAATTAAAAAGCAAAACACCATAGAGAGTCCTTGGCCTGTTTTTAGTCTAAAGCCCTTCATCTAGGACCAACAGAGTGGCTCTCAGACCTTTCTGATATCAGAATTACTGGAAGCGCTTTTTAAAAACATCTCCCCCTGGAGAGTCAGCATATGATACTGATGTTGCCAGTCACTAGCTAGCTAGAGGACAGAGCCATTTAATTAGCTATGAGCACTCTCCTAACTCCTCTATTTCTTACCAGTTTGGGACTTCAGGTAACTTAAGCTTAAGAAAGAAAAACTGTTGGGTTTTTTTTTTTTTTTTCTCCTGAGCTACACAATATAATATCAGTATCTTGAAGGGTGGTGGTGAAGCATGGGTGAAGTAATGTATGCAATGTGCCCAATCCAATGCACTGACCAGGGTAAAGCCTTGTATATGGCAGTGTTGGTCTCCATAGCAGGTAGCCCGTGGATCTCAGCCTTTTCCACAAGTCACTCCACACCACCCCTCTCCCTACTTGTCCCTTTGCAACACATTCCCCTCATTATTCTTGGCTTTCCCATCACAAAAATCCCCCCTGAAATTCTGGTAATCCTTGATGCAACTGTGCATAAAGTAATCTCCTAGGTAATGTGTGAATAACTTAAAGATAAGCAAAATAAACTAACCAGTAAAATATGAGCTTTCAACATCATAATATTTTAGTGGAATTTGTTCATTTAAAATATCCCACTTGGGGGCTGGAGTTGTGGCTCATTGGTAGAGCACTTGCCTAGCATGTGTGAGGCACTGGGTTCGATCCTCAGCACCACATATAAATAAATGAATAAAATAAAGGTCCTTCATCATCTGAAAAAGATTTTTAAAAAATCCCACTCGATGAGGGAGAATGAAACAGCATACTTCATTTTTATTATTTATTTATTTGTTTATACAGGGATTGAACTCAGGGGCACTTAACCACTGAGATACATCCCCAATTATCCCCACCTTTTTTTTTTTTTTTTTTTTTTTTTTTTTTTTTTT
>NW_025999900.1:988053-992534 GCF_001458135.2 Marmota marmota marmota
ATCCCCAATTATCCCCCTTTTTTTTTTTTTTTTTTTTTTTTTTTGGTATTTTATTTAGAGACAGAATCTCACTGAGTTGCTTAGGACTGGCTTTGAACTCACGATCCTCCTGCCTCAACCTCTGATCCCCTGGAATTGCAGGCATGTGCCACTGCGCCTGGCTAGCATACTTTATTATTTTTTTTAAATCTTTTTTTCAATTAAAGCAGGATGTTTTCAAAGCAACTCTTCTGGGAGTTATCAATGAAAAAGACTGAGATCAGAAACCTAGCCTTGAACAGGCTACTGAGCTGGGAGTCTAAGTCTAAAATTTTGTTCTTGGGGTAACAAGAATGACTTCTCAACAGGGCAAACCAAGAAGATGGAACACAGCATGTTCCTCCCATCTCTTCTCCATATGGAGAGTACTACACTCCCAGTTATGCCCCCAGGGTTGGGTGGCATATGTGAGCAGAGAAAATTTCTTTTGACCCTATAGCTGAGCTATGCAAGGGTCACACCACAGACTGTAGCTTTCCAATATAGAACCAACAGATCCCAGTTTCATTTCCCATCTTTAGAGTCTAAGATTCATTCAACAGCCTCATAATCCCCCCAGTATTGAGGGGCCACTGGGAGAGTGGTTGCAATAATTATATTCCATGCAGAAAACTGGGCACACATTAGTCTTGTAGAAATCAAAACCCTTCTAGATCCCCTTAATTTTATCCTCCCTTTAAAAGAAAAAAAGAGAACTATCCTAGTGGAACATGTTATTTCATCCAAGATGTTTCTAATGATTTTGTGATTTTTTAAAAGTTGAAAATGAGTTATGGTCTCAGATTTGCATGAGTCATTTAAATATAAAGTGTGATTCATAGTTAACCTACCAAATGTGATTCTTTAATAACCATGGGTCAATGCTTAAGGCAAAGGGAAAATCATTGTGTGCAAGGCCAGTTGACTAAACAATTTTGAAATTAAAATTTGCAAGATTTTGTTTTTATTATTATCATCACCATCATCATCATCATCATTTTAGTTTTGATTCTTTTTCTTCCTATTTTCATTTATGGTTTGTAGCCATTAGATGGCACTGTGTATTTCAAATATTTAAAATGTTTGAAATCCGCCTGCCAGGCTGGGCACAAGAGTCACACACTTTAGTTAACATTTTCATGTTGCTTCAAATGAGGATAGAAACATTTTATTTTTCATATAAAATTTACCAGTATTTTGTAGTTTATGAAACAAATCCAGGACATAATTTCATAGTCCTAAATGAAACTTGCATAGAGAAACTATTTTTCTATGTGATAAAGAATAATCTCAAAGGTAGATTTGGGTGTGGGACTCCAGAGTCAAATGAGAGCATGTAATTTCTCCTCTTCCTGCTTCAGAGCATGGGAGCTACTGGTTTTCTACAAATATTGATGACCTTGTATTAATTTAACTGTATTCTGTTATTTGGAGGTTTTTATCACCAGAAGCATTTACTTACAAAACAGGTGCAAACTCATTGACAGATTATTTGAAGTGATAGTTTTAAATCTGAAAAGAATAAAATTAATTGGCTTTCCTAGGGATCAAGGATCTAGCTTCATTTCTCTCCTGTGTGACCAGCTAGCTAGTGGAAGGTGATGTAACTGAAGTTCATCCCCAGGTACCACAGCCTTTGCTATGCCAACAGTCTCCTTGTTCCCACTGATGGCCAACCTTCCCTCCCACCGTCTCTCCATTTACTCTACTTGCCGCTCTGTTGGCTGGACTTTGCATTCTCTCCTTCCTCAGCTCCCTGACCATCCTCACCTGCACACAGGACTTAGTTACCTTTTTAGTGTTGATGTTTCCCAGTCTGTGTCTTCCTTCCAAATAGTCACCTACTTTTACCTCAAGTCTCCAGGCACTTTTAAATGTAACTCATCTGAAACAAGACTCACCCTGCCAAACCTCAAACTAGTGTCTCCTTCCTTTTCTTGGGAGTGCAGTCAATAGTGTTGCAGCTACCCCATGAAGAGATGGGAGGGTCAACCTCCACCCCCTCTTGCTCTCATCCCCCAGCACAGAGTATCCCCAGGCCTGCCAGTCCTGTATTCCACCTGGTTTTCTAGCCCTCCACTTGTTGACATTCACTTTGCTGCTATATTGGTCATGGGTTGAACCACCTGGAAGAGGATCCATTGCCCTTTCTCTAGGTCTTGGTCCCTCACAATCCATTTTTTCATACTGTAGCCAGTGTGACCTTTGTATAATGTGAATAGCATCAAGTGTGGCTCCTTCCTGAAAATGCAATGGACTCTCCTTTCTCTCTGAAGACAGTTACACACTCTTAACCATAAGGCCCTAGACCCTCCCAACATCTCTAGTCTTAACTTTTCTGCCTTAAACTCTGTACTCTGTCCTAAGACAAGCCTTTCAGCCCATCAAAGCAGCTGTATTTTCTCTAGCCTCCAGCCTCTGCACATAATGTCCCTTGTGTTTGCAATTCTTTTCTCTCCACCCCTCACCTGGAAACTTCTGCTGGAATCAGTCTCGACACCATCATCTTTGGGAAGGGATCCTCCCACTGGCTTCTTCCCTGGATCCCTATCATAGCCCTTATCACATTGGGTTGTAATTGTTTATTAGTCTGACTGTAAGAAACAAATCTATCTATGGGTCATATCTCCACCATTCGGCACAGTGCTTAACATACAGTAGGTGCTTAGTAAATGGGATCCACAAGGCTCACTTCTGCTCATTCTTCATAACCAGATCAGTTGTTTTTCCAGCTCATCTGGGTGGGATGGAGTCTTTCCCCTCCATGCTGTGGCACTTGGCATAGTCCTTCAGAGCACAAATGTTCTATTGAAATGGCATCAGATGCTCCAATGGCCTCTGCCCTCCCTCATGCACAGTGTCTTCACCACGTAGGTCCTGATGGTGTCCCTAAAAGGAAACAGATTTTCCTGCTTCCAAATCATGATAGAGGTAGAATGAAGTTTTCACCTGATTTGGGAGTTTAGGATTTGTTTTGTTTTTATGGATAATACCTCCCATTTTAGGGCTTTAAAAATTATATTCCTTAGAATTTTGATGTTTGAAAACCTCAAATGTTCACTTGTTAAAAATTACTTGTGCCATCACTTGGAAACATCAACAGTTCCATAATATGTGAAGGAGGTTATTAGAGTCGGGGTGCAGGTAGGGAATGTATGTCCATACTCCTGCTCACCTCTTCCAGCCACTCTAAGACTCACTTCCTTCTGACAGAACTGTTTATTTTTATATAGTAATAAAAAAGTGTCTTGAGCACATACTGTCAGACATCACTGTAAATATTTTGCATGCATTACCTTATTTTTTTGAATAGTTGGGCACAATACCTTTATTTAATTTATTTTTATGTGGTGCTGAGGATTGAACCCAGGGTCTTGCATGTGCTAGGCAAGGGCCCTACCGCTGAGCCACAACACCAGCCTGCATTACTTTATTCAATTCTCAAAATAACTCTTTGAGAGAGGTGCCATCCAATGTCATCATTCCTGTTTCAGAGATGAGAAACCCAAGGCACAGAAAGGGTTAATAATTTTGTCAGGCATGAGGGGAGGAGCCAGGATTTGAGCTCAGGCAGTCTTGTCCCAGATCATGACCCCTCATCTACTACAGATAAATACAACTTTGTTGGGTGGACCTGTTTCAGTAAGTAGATATCTGTGAATAAAAAGGGATTTCATTTACACAACCTCTCTGCCCTGTTTACCCCAGCATCCTTGTCCCAAAACCCTGAAATAAACTTTGCAATCATTTGCTGGGTGCAGTGGTGCACACCTGTTATTCCAGTCACTTGGGAGGCTAAGAATTGCAAGTTCAAAGTTAGCCTTGGCAAGTTAGTGAGACACTTTTTCAAAATCAAAAATAAAAAGGACTGGGGATGGGCTGGGGATGTGGCTCAAGTGGTAGCGTGCTTGCCTGGCATGCGCAGGGCGCTGGGTTCAATCCTCAGCACTGCATAAAAATAAAGATGTTGTGTCCACTGAAAAATAAAAAATAAATATTTATGAATTGAATGAATCAGCTTTAAAGTACAATAAAGCCCAACATTTCTAGACATAATCTCCCACCACAAAGGAGAGACAACAGAGATATACAAAGCCAAAACAAATGTATAGGAGAAAGCAGTTACAAAGCAGTCAAACAGAGCTGGAAAGTAACGTGAACAACTTGAAAAAACAAGGGAAAAAAGGACTACAAACAATGCAGGACAACTTAAATCTACAGGAGGACCTAGAAGCATCAGAAACATGGACAGAGAAAGAAATCAAGGCATACCTAACTCAGATGGAATGGAATATTAGAGAAGACATGAGACAGCAAGTCCAAGCACTGAAAGTATATTTTGAAAACGAACTAAACAAACAAATTCAAACTGCAAAGAACGAGCTTTACCAGGAGATAGAGATTAAAAAAAAAAACAAAACAGCAATCCTAGAAATGCAAGAAACCATAAACCAGATTAAAAA
>NW_025999900.1:993132-1007067 GCF_001458135.2 Marmota marmota marmota
GACCCAGAATAGCAAAAACAATGCTAAGCAGGAAGTGTGAATCAGGCGGTATAGCGATACCAGACTTCAAACTATACTACAGAGCAATAGTAACAAAAACAGCATGGTACTGGTACCAAAACAGGCGGGTGGACCAATGGTACAGAATAGAGGACACAGAAACCAATCCACAAAACTACAACTATCTTATATTTGATAAAGGGGCTAAAAGCATGCAATGGAGGAAGGATAGCATCTTCAACAAATGGTGCTGGGAAAACTGGAAATCCATATGCAACAAAATGAAACTGAATCCCTTTCTCTCGCCATGCACAAAAGTTAATTCAAAATGGATCAAGGAGCTTGATATCAAATCAGAGACACGCCGTCTGATAGAAGAAAAAGTTGGCTACGATCTACATACTGTGGGGTCGGGCTCCAAATTCCTCAATAGGACACCCATAGCACAAAAGTTAATAACTAGAATCAACAAATGGGACTTACTCAAACTAAAAAGTTTTTTCTCAGCAAAAGAAACAATAAGAGAGGTAAATAGAGAGCCTACATCCTGGGAACAAATCTTTACTCCTCACACTTCAGATAGAGCCCTAATATCCAGAGTATACAAAGAACTCAAAAAATTAGACAATAAGAGAACAAACAACCCTATCAACAAATGGGCCAAGGACCTGAACAGACACTTCACAGAGGAGGACATACAATCAATCAACAAGTACATGAAAAAATGCTCACCATCTCTAGCAGTCAGAGAAATGCAAATCAAAACCACCCTAAGATACCATCTCACTCCAGTAAGATTGGCAGCCATTATGAAGTCAAACAATAATAAGTGTTGGCGAGGATGTGGGGAAAAGGGTACACTTGTACACTGCTGGTGGGACTGCAAATTGGTGAGGCCAATTTGGAAAGCAATATGGAGATTCCTGGGAAAGCTGGGAATGGATCCACCATTTGACCCAGCTATCGCCCTTCTCAGACTATTCCCTTAGGATCTTAAAAGAGTGTACTATAGGGATACTGCCACATCAATGATCATAGCGGCACAATTCACAATAGCTAGACTGTGGAACCAACCTAGATGCCCTTCAATAGATGAATGGGTAAAAAAAATGTGGCATCTATACACGATGGAGTATTACGCAGCACTAAAAATGAGAAAATCATAGAATTTACAGGGAAATGGATGGCATTAGAGCAGATTATGCTAAGTGAAGCGAGCCAATCCCTAAAAAACAAATGCCAAATGTCTTCTTTGATATAAAGAGATCAACTAAGAACAGAACAGGGAGGAAGAGCATGAGGAAAAGATTAACATTAAACAGAGACGAGTGGGGGGAGAGAAAGGGAGAGAGAAGGGAAAGCATATGAAAATGGTAGGAGACCCTCAACGTTACACAAAATTACATATAAGAGGTTGTGAGGGGAAAGGGGGGGAACTAGGGAGAGAATTAAACAACAGCAGATGAGGTAGAGAGGGAAGATGAGAGGGGAGGGGAGGGGGGATAGTAGGGGATAGGAAAGGCAGCAGAATACAACAGTCACTAATATGGCATTATGTAAAAATTGTGAATGTGTAACTGATGTGATTCTGCAATTTGTATTTGGGGTAAAAATGGGAGTTCATAACTCACTTGAATCAAATGTATGAAAGATGATATGTCATGAGCTTTGTAATGTTTTGAACAACCAATAATAAAAAAAAAAAGAAATTCTCTCTCTCTCTCTCAAAAAAAAAAAAAAAAAAAAAAAGACTAGGGATGTAGCTTAGTGGTAAATCCCAGTACTGCATAAATAAATAAATGATAAACAAATTTGCAATCCTTTGCCTTCTTTCTTTTGTTCTATGAGAGAGGCAAGCAAAGCCTTGCTCCATTGTCTTCTGCACAAACTGTGCACCATCTTTATTGCTTTTCTTGATCATGTATCTCTAACTGCAATATTACTTTCCTTGTATCCTATAGATCCTAATTTAGAGACTCACCCCCACCCCTTAAGCTAGGGATTGAACCCAGGACCTCCCACTAGCTAGGCAAAGCTTTGCCATTGAGCTACATCTTCAGCTCCTCCCTTTTTAAATTTATTTTATTTATTTATATGTAGTAGTGAGAATTGAACAAAAGTTGGCAAAAGAACAGGGAGAGCTTTAATGTTGTTGGTTCCTCATGTGAGGCAAGCGGTTTGCCACTGAGCCACAACCCCAGCCCCATCTTCAGCCCTTTTAAAACATTTATTTTACTGTAAGACAGGGTCTTGCTATGTTTCCCAGGCTGCCATTGAACTTGAGATCCTGTTACTTTAGTCTCTTGAGTAGCTAGGATTATAAGTGTGTGCCACTATACCCAGCTTGAGACTTCTTAAATTTTACCACATCTCTTGCTAAAATTATTTATTGTGTCTAATAGTAAGCCACACATCTTGTATCTAAAGGGTGTGTGTGTGTGTGTGTGTGTGTGTGTGTGTATGTATGTGTGTGTGTATGTACATATATATCCATATATATGTACATATATATATTTGATAATAATCTATCATATATGAGAGATTAACTCATCTAATCTAAAATAAACTAGAGCTCTGCAATCATAACACAGCTATAGATGTTAACAAACTGCATTGTTATTTGATAACAAAAAAATCTGAGCATACAGATTTATGCATCATTAGAAAGCCTATTTTTAAAGATGTTTGGAAGAATAAATTATGTTTTTCATACAGTTGGAAAATGATTTCACCTTTTGGAAAGTGATTACATTTTAAAGATCCCTTTCTATATGTAAGTTTTTCTTCCTATTATAATCCAAAGCCTGTATGTATCTTTACCTTTTTTACATCTTTCATTTTATATCAAACTGGAGCATTTTTGAGAATTTTGTTTAATATCTGATATTTAATATTTTTGTTATATTGTATTTTACTTTTCCTCAGGGGTGCTCTGGCAGTACAGTGTTCTCTATTGCCATAGAATATCCTTCCTCAGAAAATATGTAACAAGAAGGGAATCTTATTTAAAGGGAGGATGTTTAAGTACCATTTTCAAGACCAATAAGATATTCTGGCTCAAAAAACCTCCAAATGAATATCATTCAGTCATTTGATCAACTAGCATTTATTGAGCACTTAGCTCGGCAACATGCCAGGCTCTGGGAAAATGAGATAAAAGCAAATCATTTGTTCTAAGATTACATAATGTAGAATAGGAGAGAATAACTGTATTAGACAATCCGAACACCTCATATAGGTACATAGGGAGATATAACTGGCAAAAGAACAGGGAGAGCTTTAATGTTGGTTCCAGAAAGATTACACTGGTTGGTCTTGCTAGGAAGTTAGAAACTTACTAATCTTTCAATGAGCCAAAATGTTACTTTACTACTAACTCCTCCTCCTCCTCCTCCTCCTCCTCCTCCTCCTCTGTCTTTACAGGAGCGGGTCCCCAGCTGTNCCTCCTCCTCCTCCTCCTTCTTCTTCTTTTTTCTCTCTCTCTCTCTTTCTCTCTCTCTCTCACCAGGGATTGAACCCAGCCAGGGGCACTTAACCACTGAGCCACATCCCCATACCTTTTTTTAAGTAACAACTCTCACTGAGTTGCTTAGGACCTTGCTAAGTTGCTGAGGCTAGTTTTTAACTTGCAATCCTCCTGCCTCAGCCTCCCTAGCCACTGGGATTACAGGCATGCCCCACCACGCCCAATAGCACCTGACATTTTTGAAAGATATTTTTAGTGCATATGGAATTCTTAGTCGATGACTTCTTTCAGTCCATTAATTATGTCATTCCATTTCTTCTGGTCTCCATCGTTTCTAATGAGAAGTCAACTGTAGTTCATAACCTTGTTTCCTGTATGTAATTGACTTTTTTTTCCTGTTTTCAACACTTACACTTTATCTTTGATTGCATTTTTTGACTATGATTTAACTAGGTGTGGAATTATGTGTGCATGTGTATATTGTGTGCATTTAGTTTGCTTGGGGATTTGTGGATTCTTCAGTATGTATGCTGTTTTCTACCAATTTAAGGGAATTTTCAGCCATTATTTCTTTAAATTTTATTTCACTTTATTTTTTTCCCCCTGGTGATTCCAATTATATATTTATATACTGGCTACTTAGTATTGTTCCAGAATTCACTGAAACCCCTGTTTTTTTCACACCCTGCAGCATGGGAGGTTGAACTCAGAGGCATTCGACCACTGAGCCATATCCCCAGCCCTTTTTATTTTTTATTTTGAGACAGAGTCTTACTAAGTTGCCCAGGCTGGCCTTGAACTTGTGATCATCCTGCATCAGCTTCTCGAGTAGCTGGGATTATAGGGACGCATCACTGCACTCAATTGGATAGTTATTATTCTTATTTATTTCTACCATATTCTTTCAGTTTATTTTTGTGTGGATACTTTTTATATGTTTACTAATATATTCAGCTTTTCCTATGCATCCTTAAATATAATTATTAATAACAATTTTAGAAACTTATATACTAATTCCAACATCTAGGTCATCTTGGTTCTGCTTCTGTGAACTATTTCTTGTCTTCCTGCTTTTCACACATCTAATATTTTAAAATATTGTTGTTGAATATGGTTATAAAGGAGTTATAGAGACTGGATTATTGTATCTTCTTTTAAAAGATGTTGAGTTTTTTCCCTAACAAATCCTCTTGATTGTTCTAGGCTTTGCTTTATTGTTAGAGCAGTTCTATTTCAGTTTTTTTCCTTAGTCCGGAGGCATGGCCTTTGTCTGGGGCATGGTACTAACTCCTAAGGTGTGGCTTCTTAGGAATTTCAATTGAATGTACAAGGCTCTTGTACAAGGTCTCTCCACTTTTGCTAGGTCAGTATTCTGGTAGTATTTTCAGCATTGCATGGCCTGTGATTGCTTGACCCCACTCTCTTTCTCACATTAGCCATTCTCTGCTGGGTCCCATGGTGTCTTGTCTTATAAACGGGCTGCCAGGGAACCCTCAAGAAGTCTTTATAGTCCTCTTAGTCTGCATAACTCCTTCCTTTTTGGTACTCTGCCTTACAAATTCCAGGGATGACAATCACTCTAACCTTTTGTTTGGATCTCTGCAACTCTGCAAGCCTTCCATATTTCTTTGGACCCTGCTTCCTTTTAGTCCAGTTGGTGTTCTTAGGCAGAAAGCTGAAGAAAATATGGAGATCACTTTGCATTTCATTTCTCTTAAGGATCACAGTCCTGCAATGTTTGTTATCAAATGCCTGGGATTATTACCTTGTTTCTGGTTGTTTTTACGTGGGAGGGCAAGTCCAGCACTGGTCATTCTACATGGCCAGAAATGGAGGTCCTCTGGTTTATGTTTTGATATGGTACATATACCTTAATGAAGTACGAAAACACTAAGTCACGATGTTCCTCCATCTAAACTTAATAACCATTTGTTTATTGAAGTTCATTTAAATTATTAACATTTAGACAATTTAATGATTAATAATTAACATGAATATACATCTGCAAGATTCATTACAGTGTTTATCAAACATTGAAAGATAGTTGTTAAGGGTTTAGTACAAAATTATATTCTTATATGCTTCTATTTTTAAACTAAAATGTTGAGAGCCACAGTTTAGTAGGAGTGACCCCTGGCATTTTTGCCAGAGGGAATGGTTGAAAGGTGACCCTGCTCTGGGATTAGGGTGGTTTGGGATTAGGGCGGATCCTGCTGGGAATAGGGTGGCTCTGGGATTAGGGCGGATCCTGCTGCCTCAGGCGCCCACTACTTTACTTTTGAGTTCTCGCGGAGTTCTGAGAGAATTGGCGGGGAGCCCGGTGGAGGGAATGTATTCCCGGGAAATGTGTGTAGAGTGCCGGTGGGAGTTCGGGAATAAAGAGTTGCTGTTTGAACCTACAAGGCTTTGTGGCGGCTGGGTTATTTTGTGCCCAGCCAGACTGCGGCACTAAAATTACAAATTATCTATACAAACCTTGTTAACTGGTACAAAATTTAACTTTTTTTTTTAATTCAAAAATAACTTTTTTTACTGTTGATAATTTAACTGAGACATCAAAGGAAAATACCAGAAATGAATTTGCCTGACACTGATTTCTAAGAAAGCTGATATCCATCGCTGACTGCTTCATGACTTATGTATTTTACTTTATTGTTTAACAAAGCATATCAAAGCAATATAAATTATAATGCTGTTATATAAATTGATCAGTGATAAGGCCTGTTGAGTTAGTAAGTAATTTACTTGAGAATAGAATCTGCTCTTGGAAACTCTGACCTCATCTTCTGAAGAATCCAACAGCCTGGCAAATGCTCAACTTCTGATTCCACATCCTCATCTGTAAAATACAGGTATCGTCTAGACTTTTCTACCCAACCTTTCTGTGTTCTTATGTCCTATAGTATTACAATGCTGTATTTTTGTCTTTTATCTTAAAATATTTGTTCTATATTTATTTATTTTCATCTCAGAGTAATGGCAATCCTCATATAGTTATCAATGGGAATAGCAACCCCCCCCCACACACACATTTGCAGCTAAATGCCAGGTTAAGTTTAAAATTCAAAAGAAATCTAACAAGCCATGAATGTAATGCATTGAGTCTCTAGTTGCTGTTACAAAATGAACCAAAACTAAGAGAAATAGCTTGCACATTCACATGGAAACATAGATGCTAGAATGATATCACTGCCTGCCATCAGTTATCTCAAACAGAGTCCAAGTTTTTAAAGTCATTTCCTAGCTAATGTTAACAAGTCCAGGTGTTTCCTGATTTCAGTTGCTCGAACTTTAAAAAAATAAATAAAGAAAGAACTGAGTAACAGAGGGAAATGTGTAAGATTCCTTTGTTGGCTTCCTTTCTCCTGCATCAAGCTCTGCTTTCATCTTAGTACTCCATGGGGTTTTTGTATATCCATGCCCATTGCACCACAAGCTTATCCTCTCCCTTTCTTTTTTGTTACACTCAACAGAGTTCTTTTTCCTTTCATGCTACTCATGTTATTTTTTTCAAGTGTATCTCCTTATTTCAACTCCATTTAAGTCACTATGTTTGGAATAAGGAGAACATGCCACAAATCTTTCCTCTGATTTGAAGGGTCTTTGTCAGTGGCAGGGTTGGGCCCTCTCTCTGCATGGCTATGGGTCTATCCTTGGTCTGGGTCACTTCTGCCTCACTCTGGGGGGCACATGGCATTGAAAGTGAAGCAGCAAGGATGGGGTGGGGAAGGAAAGTGAGCAGCACTGTGAAGCAAGACTGATAATATTTACATAGAGCTGTGGGACTTTGCAAAGTGGTTTAAATTCAGTTTCTTATTTAAGCCTGTGCAGTAGTATGATTCGTCCAAGATCATCTAGTAATTTTGGAGGATGTAAACCCAAGTCTTTGAATGCTATTATTGCCTTCGTTCTTAAACTTGAGTGAAGAAGAATCACTTGGGCTTTTCAAACATTGTTAAAAATGCCCATTCTTGGACCATTAAATTCCCCACCCATCCCCCAAGGTCATGGTCGGAATAGCCCTGTTACCATTTTGTGGCTAAAATTATGTTGACTGCATAGTGGGATTTCACGAAATTAGTGTGAAAATAAGCAGTACCTTGATTTACCTACTTTACTCTTCTGGTATCTAGAATAAACATTTGCTCTTTTTCTGTGTACAAAACAAATACCTCACTACAGTGTTCTAAAAGATCAGGCAGGAAGTTTGGCAGATTTTCAGGTAGAAATACATCTTCACTAGTTCTATACACAGTTAAAATTTTGTCTTTTCCATGAGAAAGATCACCAGAGTTGATGTGAAAATTTTACACTTTACCAGGATTTCAAGGACAAAACACTTTTCATGCCTTCTTACTATGAATGATTTGCTCTTGGGAACATAGGCCACCTGCTCTTTCAATTGCAAAAGCAAGAAAATGTTCAATTTGACCAGAAAGGTGACAGGAAATGATTAAAAATTGAAAAGGTTAAAGTCAACCTTATTGAGATTTGGTGTGCAGTTTTTCAGTTTTTTAAATATAAGCTTAAATAAACACCTTGATTACACACTGCTAAAACTTTCTCATTATAAAAAATAATCACAAAATACAGGTAAATGAAGAAAAAGCCACAAATAACAATAGACACTTATAAAATTTCTTACCATGTGCCAAGCCCTACCCCAAGTGTTTTGGATAGAATAACTTCTATAACAGATGAGAAAACCAAGGCACAGTAATGGTAGGTGGAGCCTAAATTCATACAGTCAGGAAGGGCTAGGGATAGGATTTGGGTAGAGCTGGTCTAGCTCCAGAGTCCCTGCTTTCAACACCAGGTGGACTCTTCATTGTAATCTATGACCTGTGACAACCACAGTAACACTTGGAGGTTAACCCTTCCAAATTTATACATACACACAACATGCTCATGCACAATTTCACACCAAAGGAAATCCTGCTGAATGTGCTGTTCAATAGACTGCCTTTTCTTCACTAACAATTTATTGTGAAAATCTACAGTGGCTTCAAAATTAATGATTACATTCTGGTGGTAGTTAGGACTATATCCTAGTAAAATATTAATTTAAAGTGAAGCTCTCTCCCCTTGCATGGCTATGAAAAAACAGTTAAGAAGAACCAAGTGACCTTGATATTAAGATCATTTGAGCTGATAAAAAGCATTTTGAGTATTAAATTTTATTACTATAAAACTATTCCATTCAAAGAGCATGCAGAAGTTCTTATAAATGACCGAAAGGCAATACCACCAGACCTTGAAAATCCCAAGTATGAAGCCCAATAACCAGAATGGAACTTGTGATTGCATGAGCCATGAATGAACTAGAGACTTCCATCAACAAGGCATGGAGAAAACCCAGCAAGGGGTAAAGAGAAAGATGCTGTCAGAGCCAAGGTTCATCTTCCTTCACAGGTTTCTCACGCAAGCCATACATCCTGAAAACTTGGTTGCTACTTACAGTTAATGACTACTTGACTTGTTAATGGACTTGAACCAAATGAGAAAAGTTAATGGAACAGCCTGACCATTAGCTATATTAATAACAGGTTAGAGAGGATGATTACTATATTTTAAACCATATTCACTTGCTTTCTTTCATTAATGCTTTTTAAAAATGCCCCAAATATTTTAAAATAGGAAATTGTAAGTTCTGCATTCAGAATTAAAGAATTATATACTATATTAGTTTGAAAAGATATTTTTGCCTCATTTGGTAACATGCTTTAAGATATTGCAGAAGAGTGATGGAAAGAGAAGTTTGAGGTAACTAAGTGCAATTAGTTTTGGCTCCCCTAAACTATCTTTTTTCAATCATGCACAAATTATGGTTTTTTTTTAATTGGCAAAACCATAATCAGACTTTTGTGAATCTGTTTTTTTATCCTTTTTTTTTGGTACTGGGGACTGAACCCAGGGCTTTCCCACATGCGAGGCAAGCGCTCTATCCCTGAGCTGTATCGCCAGCCCCTGTATCTGTTCTTGATAGAATGGCTGTAAGGTGTCTCAGGGTTCTGTGTGACCACTAGAAAGGCATTTTAGTAAGATAAATGATTCTGAATGATGATATTTTAATATGGGTAGATTCAGCGGGGTGAGTTAATTTAAAAAATAAATTAGTCATGGGAGAGATTTGTGTGTGTGTTCTCTTTATGCACATAAAATATTTAACCTCATTTGATTTTCCTGTTAGAAAACAGTGGCAGAAATGTTTTATGGAGTCATTGCTCGGGATCACCAGGCTATGCCCAAGGAAATGTCAGTATCAAGTGTTACTAACTTGACTGCTCTTTATGGAGTATTACTTTTGTGCTCTCTTCTTCTGTTCTGATCCTAATCCCTGGAATCTGTCTTACTTAAGTGGATGTTTGAGGCAAATAGTAATTTAAGGCCCTTCCTTTGAGGAAGCCTGAGGAAGGGCAAGACGCTCTGCTTGTCCATTGGGTTTGCCTGCCCTTTTAGGACTTTTCCCCTTCAGACTTCCTTTCCTTTGTTTCCTCAGTACAAGTTGTTCATCCGATGACACCCTAACTGCCTAGCATGTCAGGACCTCTGGGTTAACTGAAGTCCCCACTACTCTGATCTCATTCTCCTCCCCGCCCCCAAGTTCCTGCTTCTTCCTTTATGTTACTGAAGCACTTTCCTTTCTCCACTATGAAGCTCAGAAACTTCATAAGGATGTGTCTAGGTGTGGGTCTTTTCTTACTTGTTCAGCCCAATACACCATATCCTTTTCAACTATGAGATTAGTGCATTTTTCCATTTTGAGGAACATTACTGCATCTGTGCAAGAGCTAATGTTTTCTGTTCTTTTTGGAACACCCATAAGTAGGACATTGTGGCCCCTGTAATTTAGATGTACCTTTCTTTGTCTATTTGGAAATGGACAAGGAATGGCACTGCTATAACCTCCACCCTGCACACCACTCTCTCCTTCCCGCTGAGAGTCTCCATCTTCTCATTCCTTTTGTATGCAGCACAAGCAGTAATTTTTAATCCTACTATGGATTACAGTTAACTCTGGGAATGGATTTATGCAAGCATTTTTCAAAAACTAGGTCAAAACTCAGCTTCACTATGTATTAACTATATGATCCAAGTCACATAACTTTCTGACCCTTGGTTTCCTTATCTGTAAAACAGAGATGTTAATAGTGTTCATATGATTGC
Source organism: Marmota marmota marmota (assembly GCF_001458135.2). Taxonomy (NCBI): domain Eukaryota; kingdom Metazoa; phylum Chordata; class Mammalia; order Rodentia; family Sciuridae; genus Marmota; species Marmota marmota. The sequence continues at coordinate 1,003,766 of NW_025999900.1, forward strand.
CGTGAGGATTAAAAGAATAATGTTTGTCAAGTGCCTTGTTATAATGCTGGTGGATGCTCAATAAATTATAATATGGCCGCCAACATAACAGCCAAAGTGCACCATGTGCCTGGCAGTGTATCAAATGCTTTATGTGAATTATTTTAGCTTCAAAGCCCTTTAAGGTAAGTGCATTTATTATTTGTTTATAAGCACAACACTCTAAGAACTGTTTCATTTATTTGTGTTGCATTCTAATCTTTATCCTTCCTTATACATATTTTATGTACTTCATAGTGTGTTTATACTTCTTACTCTGGTTTTTAAATGTTGTTTACTATTCTTTGGTTGTTTATTATATATAATTTTAATAATTACATAATATCTATTCAGTTGGTATTCTATAATTTATACATTCCACTATTGCTAGATATCTGCAGGCATAAAAACCCACTTCATATTGTGAACCTTTTCTTTATTGTTAATTGGTCTCCAAAAGCTGTGACATTTTATTCTAACATGAAGTAGTTTTGACCTGGTTGTGTTACTCTCTAAATTCTCTAATTCTGGAAGTAGAATGGGGGTTGTGTGAAATGTTTCTTAAGAAATCAGAAAAAAATGATAGTGATTCAGTCAATCCAGCAACCCATCAACCAAAAAAGCATTTAGATAATATATAAGGAGTTATATATAAAGAAGTCCAAAGTTATAGTGTAACAAAGACAAGAAACAGTAGTGGTGATGTGATCCTGTCAAAGGACCTATGATATAGATTTTAAACCAGTCAGTATAGATATATCTGTATTGCAATATTAAATATTAAATATAAGTCACTAGTAAGTTGGGTGGGATGTGCAGAGAAAAGGGGCTTTTTTGCTTCCCTGCTTTCCATGGGGGTTGTCAGGGCCAACTCTGCATAAAAGTTGTTATATAGGTGAGGTTTGTATTGACAATACTTCCTATAGGTACCTTGTACCTGTCTGGTGTTCCCAGCTGCTACTTCATGACACATGACATAAACTGGAGGCAATGGATTCATCCTGGGGATTGATTTAAAGAGGCTGGTTGAGAAAATCCTTGCTCTGCTGGGACTGTTAAGCTGGGAATACGGGAAGTCGGAGCTGTTAGTGATCATCTTTCCTGGTTATATGGACAGAACCATTTGCAGGAGGAGAAAATGAGGAATGAGGGGGAGAGAAGCAAAAGAAAACCAACAGGTGATGCAGAGGGGGAAGGAAGAAGAGAAAGTATAAGTTTGATAGAAAATACCATAGGTAGCCTATTTGTGATATTTGGGGGGTTCAAAGAACTCATTATAAATGTGTGACTTTAGTCAGGCAATTTTGGACAGCAGGTTGACGGCCAAAGATTCTTATTTCCTCCTCCTCCTTCTTCATCATTAGCTAGGATCTGACTATGTTGCCCAGACTGGTCTTGAATTGTGAGCTCAAGTGATCCTCTTGCCTCAGCTTTCTTTGAAGTTGGGACTACAGGCATGTATCACTGTACCATGCTAGATGCTTCTTTTTAACTAGGGCTCCTTCCTTTAATTGTGTCCTGTATTCTAATTGTGTCCTGTATTCTAATTGTGTAGAATTGTATTCTCAGAACTGTGATCTCTCTCCTCTCTTGATACCCATTCTAAAAAAGCCCTCTTCTTGCATTCCGTCTTCTTTTCTCAGCGTGCTCTCTCTTTCCTGTTCCAGCCAAAACTCTTGAAACAAAAGTGTTTTCTCCTAGTCTTTCCACCACCTTATTTTTCACCTCAACCAACTCCAAATGGTCTTTTACCCTCACCTGAAACTGCTCAAAGATTACCCAGAATCTGTCCACTGCCAACACCACCTGACACTCTCTTGTCCTTGCTTAATCTCTTAGCATCACTTGACCTAGCTCACCATTCCTCCCTGCTTGAACACTTTTTCTTTGATTTCTACAATGCCTGGACACCATATCCGTCTAATTTTCCTCCTACACCCCTGGATGCTGCTTCTGAAGCCCCTTGCCTGCATCTCCTCCACCTGTAAATGTTGGGAGTTTCCGGTGGGCTCTGTCCCGATTCTCTTCCTGACTTTTCCCATAACAGAATCCCACCCACTATTCTAGTTTCCATTACTATCTATATACACTGGCTTCTAAATTTATGTTTTTAGCTCAGACTGCCCCTCTGAGCATCACAACCACCTAGTCAATTGCCCAGTTCAGATTTCCACTTACGTGTATCACAGATATATCAAACTCGACAAGTTTTAAATTGAACTCTTCATCTCCTCCCACAAATCTTATCCTCCTGCAGGCTTTCTTAACTCCTTAATGACTTCTAAATTCACTCAAGCCATTTTCTGCAAGTCAGCCTTGATACTTTCCTCTTCCTCATTCCCTCCATTCAATCCACCCCCAAGACCTGAATTCTACCTCTTAACCACTAAATCTATTTACATTCATCTCCATCACCATCTTTCTTCCTTTTGGTGTTGGCGATGTCCTCCTAACTGCTTTCCACAAACCCATGCTTTTTCCTTCCAATCCATTCACTGCATGGCCCCAGAGATATATTTTAAAACACAAATTGCATCTGGGCCTAGCTCTGTTTGACAGCCTTCTGGGGCTTCCAGTTGCCCAAAGGTAATGTGAAAAGAGTTTCCCATGACCTCCTAGTCTATTCATATGCCTATATTTTCAGGCTGATTTTATCCAATTGCCCTTTGTTTTTCTTGTCTTCAGCCACACAGAGTCCTCTTTGCTCCCAAACAGGTCAAATCATCCCTTTTTTCAGGTTGTCTGAATGAGTGGTACCATGCAGGGCACAGCTGAAGGGAGGGGCCCTAGTAAAAGTGTTGTTCACTTCTTCAGGGAATCTTTGCCTGATCACCAATGCAGGCTACATTCTTCTATGGCATCTTGAGTGTTTCCTTTACTGTACCCTACACATGTCATCTTCTACTTGTTGTTTCTCCTTCCTATGGGACTGTAAACTCAGGGAAGGAAGGCACCCTGGCTGTCCTTCCTATGGCTCTGGCACTACTGTCCACCCCGATGCCTAATTGGCACTGGTTGATGGATTATATCCCAACCCTGGGGTAGCTGTGCAGGAAATCTTCAGTGGTTCTTAAAGTTCAGCTCTTTGGAAGAGAAGATGACAGTTGACTCAAACTATGATCTTAACCTTTTCCCCTGGAGCCCTAGGGCCAGAAGGGAGATGTCCTCTAGATGTCTTTACTTTACAAGTTCCACCTAAAGCTATGGTGACTTTAGGGGGATGTATTATATCCCTGCCCTTTTCTTTAAAGAAGCTTTGGTGTTTTCAAGACAGGCCCCCCCCC
>NW_025999900.1:1008256-1011954 GCF_001458135.2 Marmota marmota marmota
CCCACAAATCCATTGTTCTTGTTTTTATTGTATAGTGTGCAGTTATTTCTGGCTAGTCCTCTATTCATTAGTGTGAAATGGCCAAGATCCTATTCAGAGAACCCATTAGGACATTGGGAGGAGGGGGCTAAAAAAACAAACCACCGCCAAGAAAATCTATAGCAAGAAAGAGAGTAAGTATCTTAAGGATGGTGGAAGGAGACCCTCATCATTAAACAAAATACATGTATGAAGATGTGAATTTGGTGTCAACATACCTTATATACAAACAGAAATATGATAAGTTGTGGTATAAAGGTGTATTAAGAATTGTAATGCAAAAAAAGAGATCTCATGTATAATGGCATAAATTGGCATGAACATACTTTATAAACAGAGTTACGAAAAATTGTGCTGGGAATGGATAATTATGATTGTAATGCATCCCACTATTGTCATGTATGTAAGAGAAAAAAAAAAGAATGGCCTAGACTTTATGGAATATAAATTGGTTTATATTCCAGGCTGGCCCTCAGGGAGTACACCTTTCGGTGTAGCAGAGTAGACCAAAGTCCTCCCAGGGGACAAAACCTCCTGAAGCAGTTGGTGGGAAGGATCAGAAGCTGCTCATTTGACAGCAGTAACACACACTGTTCTTTGAAGAGCAATTTTTCAGCCGCACGTGTTGGGGGACAGCCTGTGCATGAACATTTTCTGACCTTGCCAGGCAGGGCTGGGTGGACCAGGAACCACTCCGTAGAGGAAGAGACTTATTAGATCTCGGCCCTGTCTGTCTCTAGAAGAACCGACCTTTCCTGCTCTTTGTGCAAGGAGACACACCTCTCTGAGGAAGGAGGAGGACAGGATTTCCATCATTACTAACTGCCCTATCAAAAAACAAAAACAAAAACAAAACAACTGTGTAATTATCCTCTGCAGGAAAGGCTCACAAACAGGATGAGCCATTCCTGTAAAGATTAGGAAAAAAAGAATCTCTCTGTCGCTGTGCTCCTGCCTTCGGCCAGGGCTCTCCCAGAGTGCCAGGCAGAGTCACTAGACTGTCGCAGAGGGTAGGAGGGAGGGTTCCCCGCTGTTTGTCTTCCACATCCTCCAGACCTTCCAGCCCTCCCCAGCCCTTCTCCTATGCCTCAGGTGTTTGATCGAGCTCGCTCACGAACCCTTCCCTTTTTTGGATCGTTCCTGGGGTGGCCCCTAGCTGGCCGCGCGCGCCAGACCTGGAGAGGGAGAAGGGAGCACGCAGCGAGGTGCGGGCGTTGGGCTCCTCCGCCGGGGCACCCCACCAGCAGGGCTGGGTGGCGGGCTGCGCACCACGCCCCCAGGGTGCGGAAGGCTCGAGGAGTCGGCGCTGAGGTTCGGTGAACTTGAAGACTGGCGGCGGGAGGTTGCTGCTCGGGATGCGGCGGCAGCTGCTTCCTGGTTTGAAGCTCGCCGAGTGGGGGAGAGCGTGAGCCCGCGGAGGCGGGGGCAGGAGGAGAGGCAAGAGGAGGCGGGGGAAGAGACGCTTGGGGCTGGAGCGAACCGGACGGGTCGCTCTCCCAGGAGAGGAGCTTCCCGGCCCGGGAGAAGGGGCGAGTCCCACGCGATCCTCCGGGAAGCGCCGCGCGCTCGAGAGGAACGGTCGAGCTTCCCCGGCCCGCGGAGGGCTCGGCGCCGGGCTCCCCTCCTTTCCACCTCGGGAGTAAGAGAGGGAGGGAAGGAGGGGAGGGGAAGGTCCCACGGAGGAGGCAGAATGGCCGGTCGAGGGGGGCTTTGGCGCTGCTTTTCCCTGGAGCTGCCTCCACTCCTGCGGCTGCCGCGAGGGCTGGCCTGAGCCAAGTCTCCGCGCTCTCTCGTGCGAGCCAGCGCGGCCCCCTGGGGCCAGGGCAGCAGCGCCGGCATGTCGTCCGGCACCATGAAGTTCAATGGCTATTTGAGGGTCCGCATTGGAGAGGCGGTGGGGCTGCAGCCAACCCGCTGGTCCCTGCGCCACTCGCTCTTCAAGAAGGGCTACCAGCTGCTGGACCCCTACCTGACAGTGAGCGTGGACCAGGTACGCGTGGGCCAGACCAGCACCAAGCAGAAGACCAACAAACCCACGTACAACGAGGAGTTCTGCGCTAACGTCACCGACGGCGGCCACCTTGAGCTGGCCGTATTCCACGAGACACCCCTGGGTTACGACCACTTTGTGGCCAACTGCACCCTGCAATTCCAGGAGTTGCTGCGCACTGCCGGCACCTCGGACACCTTCGAGGGCTGGGTGAGTAGCGTGGACTCCTCCTCTTTCTGTCCACTGGATCTCTTCTTCCATTACATTTTTCAAAAATCGCCCGGGTCCCGCTTCCCCATTGCTCAGCAGCAGAGGGAATTCCCTCCAGACTTTGGTCCTCTCCCAGATGGCCGCGGCACTGGTGACGCGACCGCGGTGGGTGTGTGCGGGCGCAGGTGTGTCTTGAGGAAGCCGGCCTGGACCTGGTCCCTTTTCAGAACCGCGGTTTTGGGCTAACGGGAAGCTGGGAAGGGGCTAAGGTGGTCACTTCCCTCCTCCCAGACTTTGGGTTAGGCATCCCAACTCTCAGCCCAGGATAGATAGGAAGGGAAAGAAAAGGGTGATATGAAAGTGCTCCAAGCGCTTCTTAGGAGAAAGCCATACATTCTCGCGAGTATTATTCATAGTGTTTATGGATACATGTTGGTTCAGCCGTGCAGACGTGCACACGTGTTTCAGCATGCACATCCATTACATCCCAGAGGTACAGAAGCTACACTGGCAGGGATCAGATTGCCTGGGTTTGCATGTTGGCGAAGTTTTATTGTTTAGCAGTTTTCCAAGGAGATGAGCTTTTCATGGATTAGCAACTAACTTCAATCTGATACGTGTGAGTTCTGCAGTGTGTAGTTTCTGCAGCTATGGGTCTGAGACGAGACTACCAGAGCTCCTTAGAAGGCTGTTGACCGCCCTGCCTCCCTGCCATCACCTGCTGGTTTTTCTTTGTATTGACACGTCGCTACCCGGCAACTTCTCACTTGCCTCTGCTTTCTGCATATTTCCCATGAGGCCAAAATTCTGCTGAAAATAAACTAAAATTTCTAGAGCACTCTACACAGTGTAGAAATGCTTTTGCTTCTTAATGCTAACACTGTCCTTGTGATGTAGGTGTTATCTTTCTCAGTTTGAGATGATGAAAGTGGTCTTGTTTGGCAAAGTGCAGTACCCGGGTTTGAAGACTTAAGGAATTTAATGGTTTAAGTTGTGGAAGGGGTCAGTTTTGACCCCAGAATGGGAATCAGTATTGGAAATCTCTTTGAAATTAATAAATGATGAAATCAGATGGATAATGATGAAGATTCATTTAGATTTTTTTGTTTTATACTTTGGGGAATTAGTAATTTCACCATGTGTTCTCTAAAATTAGAGATGGCTTATGGAACTACCCCCTCTTCCTCTCCCCTCCCTTCTCCCTTCCTTCTGTCCTTCCTTCCTTTTGTGGAGCACTGAGGATTGAACCCAATGGCACTGTACCTCAGAGCTACATCCCCAGCTCTTTTAATTTTTTTTATTTTGAGTCAGGGTCTTGCTGAGTTGCCCAGGCTGGCCTTGAGATCCTTATCCCTCAGTGTCCTGAGGATAAGGATCTTATGCCACCATGCTCCAGGCTAAAATCCACCACTTTTTTTTTTTTTTTGAAATGTTCTGGGGGATTTAACCCAGGACCCTT
>NW_025999900.1:1011979-1020283 GCF_001458135.2 Marmota marmota marmota
TTCCAGAACCCAACCTCCCAGGCCTCCCCCCCCCCCCCCCCGCCCCCCGTCATTTTTTTTTTTTAAGAATTCAACTTTTTAAAATGTATTTGTTTTTATGTGGTGCTGAGGACCCAACTTAGTGCCTCACACATGCTAGGCAAGTGCTCTACCACTGAGCTACAACCCTAGCCCTCCCCCCCACCTTTTTTTAACAGAGGTCAAAAAACCATCATGGCTGTTTAAGCACAATCATCAAATCATATTGAGTTCATTTTTCTTTAACCAACTTACTTTGTGGAATTTAGAAGTGAACTAGAAAGGAATGACTAAAATACATGCATTTTATCCTGTGAGTTTCTGGATATGAAATAGAAGTGAGCATAGGAATCTGAATGGATTTACTGATTAGTGTCTGACTAGGAATTAGGTCGGGCAAAGTTCTCTAGGAACTAGGTTCTGAGATAGGGTGGTACAGATGAGCCAGAGGTCATGAGAAGCTTGTCTCTTTGGAGAGAGCCTAAACTGGTGCTTCTCACTCATGGTTTGAGGATTTGAATCACCAGGGAGCTTTGCCCCCCCCCCCCCAAATTCTTTATTCTGGGGATTGAATTAGGGCCTCTGCATACTAAGTAAACATTCTGTTGCTGAGCCACATCCCCAGCCCTTTTTATTTTCTGAGACAGGTTCTCACAGCTGACCTCTATATTGTGATCCTCCTGCCTCAGCCTTCTGAGTAGCTGGATTTGCTACTCAGTGCCTGCTAAAGATCCCTACTTTTAAAGACTCTAGCTAGGAAGCTGTAGCTGTGGTACCCAGCAACAGTACTTACAGGATTCCCAGGTGATTCCAATGTGCAGTCAAGGTTGAGAACCTGTAGCCTAAATGAAGACTAACAGGTGAGGACTGAAGAAGTGTAAGTGTGGGAAGATGCAGGTCACTTGACTAGGTGGTATACAGAGCTGGGTATTATACCACTGGATAAATAAAGATTTAAGTGTAAATTTAATTTCTATAATTGTTTAAAATAATTATACTTAAATGTTTAATACAACCGTTGGTGGTGTTTTGGGAAACATGAATGTTTGATAGGATAGGTTTAGCATTTAAATAAACCAACAATTTGTCATGCATTTATATTCAGTTAGAGGAGTGTTTTTTTGGGTTCTAGGTATTTTGAAACTGAGGATAGGGTAGATATTGTTCATTTTTGTTAAAAAGATTCGAAAATATACGGAATGCTTACTTTTTAAACTATCCTTTATAGGTTAAAAGGTTCTTTGAGGGGCTGCGGATGTGGCTCAAGCGGTAGCGCGCTCGCCTGGCATGCGTGCGGCCCTGGTTCGAACCTCAGCACCACATACAAACAAAGATGTTGTGTCCACCGAAAACTAAAATAATAGATATTAAAAAAAATTCTCTCTCTCTCTCAAAAAAATATTTAAAAGGTTCTTTGAAGTCAGAATTATAGAAATTCTTATCTTTGCCATATAAAAATGAAATATTTAGTTTATTCAGACAGTTACATGTGGAGTAATTGAACTTCACAATAAATTTGTGTGTTGCAAGTGAAACGACAGATTGCTAACTTATAAAAAAAAAAAAACGAAAAACCAAGCAATTTCATTTTTCCTACATCATAAGAAGAAGATCTAATGGTACTTTATTGTAAAAACAGAAGATATAAAAACAGAAGATACTTTTATTATAAGACTATTGTTAGGCTTTCTTGCTTATGGTACTTTCTACTATCAAGAATATAATCATTAACATTGGTTTTAGTGTAAGTGCATTGGCATTTTCTGCTAACCTTGATGGGAAGAAAGCATTAGATCTATTTTATGCAATATATACCTAGTGCCAAATTTTTGTTTACAGACTCTCTCTCTCTCTCTCTCTCTCTCTCTCTCTATATATATATATATATATATATATATATATATATATATATACACACACATACATACACACACACACACACACACACACATCATTTTATTCAATCCACATAAAACCCAAGGATGTGGTGGGACACAGTTAAAGGAGTTCTTAAATGGAAATTCATAGCATTGAACACTTAAATTAGAAAATAAGGTCTTGAATCAAAGACCTAAGTTTCTACCTAGAAGACTAAATTAACCCAAAATAAGTGGAAAGAAGAAAATTATAAAGATAACAGAAATCAGTGAAGTGGGAAACAGAAAAATAATAGGAAAATGAAGCAAAGAGCTGGGTTTTTAGAAATAAAATTAATAAACCTCAAGCCAGAATGATGAAGGAAAAAAAAAAAGACAGGACAAAAATTACCAATATTAGGAACAAGAGAAACGTCATTGCAGATCAAGGATAATGAGGGTATATTGTAAATAATTTTATGTCAGTAAATTCCACAACTTAGATGAAATGAACAAATACTTTGAAAGATGCAAACTACCAAAATTTCCTCAAATGACTTGAATAGCTTTATATCTATTAAAATAATTGAATTTGTAGTTAAAAATCTTTCACAATGCAACCTCAGCTCTCAGATGGCTCTACTAGTGACTTTTATGTTCATTTAAGGAAGAAATATTATCAGCTCTATATGGACTTTCATAAAATAGGAGATAATTTATTCTCAACTCACTTCATAGGTTGACTTTATACCAGTAATACCATTAAACCCAATACAGATGAAGACATTACAAAAAAAGAAAGCCACAGACTGTTAGTCATGAACATGATGCAAAAATTTCTAAGTTTTACCAAATCAAATCTAACACTATAGTAAATGAATAGTGTCTCTTGATCAAGTGCAATTTGTGATCAGTACTTCATGGTTGATTTAACGTTTTCGGATTAGTCAGTATATATTAATAGGATAAAAATGATCATCTCAATAAATCAGAGAAAACATTTGACAAAAATTCAGTGTCCATTCACAATAAAAATTCTCAGCAAATTGGAAATAGGAGGGAACTTATGTAACCTGATAAAAGAAGGACATCTATGAAAAGCCAACAGGTACCATCTTAGTGGTGAAAGAATGAATGTGATCAGGATCAAGGCAAGGATGTCTGCTCTTTCCACTTTTGTTCAACATAGTTTCTGCTCAGCAGGAACTAAAGCAATTCCAAGAAATAAAATGCATGTAGATTACAGAGGAAGAAGTAAAACTGTATTTATTTGCAGAAAAATTATTGTAGAAAATTCTAAGGAATCTACAAAAGAGCTATTAGAAATAACAAATGAGTTTAGCAGGGTCTTGGGATCCAAACTGAAATACAAAAATTGATTGCGTATCTATGGACTATCAGTGAACAATTGAAAACTGAAATAAAAGTGCTATTTATAAGAACATTAAAGATGTGAAATTGGATAAATTTGATAAAAGGTGCAAGACTTTTCACTGGAAAGGACAAAACATTGCTGAGATGAAGATATATAAATGGAGAGAGAAATACTGCATTCATGGATGGGATGATTCAGTATTATTAAGAAATCAATTCTTCCTAAAGTATTCAATAGATTTAATGCAATCCGAACTAAAATTGCAGTGATTTTTGTCATAGAAATTGTCAGACTGATTCCAAAATTTATATTGAAATGTAAAGTACCTATACTGATCTAAGAATACTTTTGAGGGAAAAAAAAAAGTTAGGGGACTCCACACTGTCTGATTTCAGAGTTTATTGTCAATTATCATAACCAAAACAATGGGAATTAGAGTAAAGAGAGTCTTATAAATCAGTGGAATAGAAGATGGTCTAAAAATAAGATCCACACAGATAAAACCAGTTGATTTTTTTTAAGTAATAATTTTTAAATATTTTTATTTCATTTATCTTTATGCAGTGATGAGGATTGAACCCAGTGCCTCACACAAAATAGGCAAATGCTCTGCCACTGAGCTATATAGCTCCAGCCCAGATCAGTTGATTTTTGACAAAGGTGCCAAAAACACAGTTCAGTGGAGAAAATATTAATCTTTTCAACAAGTGTTACTTGAACAACTGGATAGTCACACACAGAAATACAAGCCTTGACCCTTATTCTCATACCATACACAAAGGTTAATTGAAAATAGATTATATTCCTAAATGTAAGAATTTGTCAAATTTCTATAAGAAAACATATAAGAAACTCTAGAAACTCTTAGTCACCTTAATTCAGGAAAACATTTTAAAATCACACACACACACACACACAAACACACAAACCCAACTCTTAAAAAAGCAAAAATTTGGACTTTATCAAAATTAAAAATATTGCTTTCAAAGGATGCTTAAGAAATTGAAATCATAAGCCAAAGACTCAGAGAAAATACTTGCAAGATATAAATCAGACAAGGACTTTTAGCATAACTATATGAAGGAACTCTTAACTGAATGAGAAAAATACCCAATTTAGAAATGGATCAGCTGAGGGTACAGTTGCAGTGGTGCATGCACAATCCCATTTGGCTCCAGAGGCTGAGACAGTAGGATTTCGAATTCAAAGCCAGCTTCAACAATGGCGAGGTGCTAAGCTACTCAACTCAATGAGACCCTGTCTCTAATAAAATACAAAATAGAGCTGATGATGTGGCTCAGTGATCAAGTAAGTGCCCTTGAGTTCAATCTCCAGTACCCGTCCTGCCCCACCCCCCAAAAGAAAATATGGATCAACTATTTGAATAGGCACCCTCTTGACAAATATCACATGATAATATACTTAAAATCATTAGTCATTAAGGCAATGCAAATGAAAACCAAAAAGAAATATCAATATGATCCCACTAGAAAGGCTAAAATTAACAAGACTGAACATAACAAGTGTTGATGAGGAAGTGGAGCAATTGGAACTCTCATATGCAGCTGCTAGGATGTCAGATGGTACAGTCATGTTGGAAAACAGTTCATCAGTTTCCTAAATTATTGAATATATACTTACTATGTAACTTATCTCTTCTTAAGTATTTACCAAGAGAAATGAAACCATGCATACAAAAGTTTGTCTGTGAATGTGGGTAGCAACTTTATTTGTGAGAACTCCAAACTGAACACTTAAATGACAACCAACAAATGAATATTTGAACCAATCATGGTACATCCATACCTTGGAATACTTTCAAACAGTAAAAAGTGGTGAACTATTGATAATACGTAACAACATGGACAAATCTCAAAGTAATTAATGCTGATTGAAAAAGGACAGACCTACCCCCGCCTCTGCCAAAAGAATACATACTGTATGATTCCATTTATTCAACATGGGAAATGAAAATGAGTATGTAGTGACGGGAAGCTCATCAGTGGTTGTCTGGGAATGAGGGGTAGGGGTGAAGTCAGGATGAATTGCAGAGGAGACATAAGCAGCCGATGGCAGTGTATGGGGGAATATAATCTGTAGTTTGGTTGTGATAATGATTTCACAGTTATATGTATGTGTCAAAGCTTATCAAATTGTTCAATTACGTGCATGCTATGACAATCATGCATCAGAATGGCTATAGGAGAAAACAATAAGGATTTATCATTTTCTTTTTTTTAAATCTATAAACAGATTTTATAAAAATCTGTTAAATAAGATGCTAGTAAATAGCAGAATTATATTCGAACCAAGCCTGGCTTTTGAAGGCTGCATTATCGTTTTAGTGCAGAAAACATTTTTCAGAGTAGGAGTGTAAAAAAACCAGCATCACAATAAAACAAATTTATTAAATTAGTTTCTGGTCTTTGGATACAGTTTCATTTTCTGAATTATCACTGTCAAGATTTTTTTTTTTCTGCTTCTAGAACTTGTTTATTTTGCATAATTTCTTGGACTGGTGAAGACTGAAGGTTTGCCTAAGTTAAAACAGTTTCCTTCTTTTATGTATTTGCTCTTGATTTGCTGACTTTTCAAATGGGGATTGGCATCTACTACTTAATGCTGAGTGCTGCGGGGTGCAGGGAGGAAGGAGGAGCTGGAGGCTGCATCATGGAAAGACCTTGGCGCCCCCTCAGGAAGGAAGCACCTTCTTGGCGGGATCCCAGGCTGTTTTCCTGTTCAACCCTCCTGAAGACATTCTGTTCTCTGCAGCCCTGTAGGACTGTTTTCTCTCAATTTCTCAGTTAGACACTTGTTTTGTAGTCCTGTCAGGTAAAGCCACCAGGTTACTCCTGAGCCATTGTTAGCTGTTGTCTTGATTCCTGGATCTAGGAGCATGAATTTATAGCACCAGTATTCTATTAGATTCTCTATCTAGTGGCTCATTCTCTTATAGTTCAGTTATTCATTCTCATAATTAAATTTTTTTTTTTTTCTGAGCCAATTGGCAAGGAGTCCTAACACTGACTAACCCACAGTGTCTTAGAGGAAAAACTCATTCTAGAATCTCGAGGAAGGTCTATTCCAGTGTACGTGAATTGTATTGGTTATAGGGTGTCTTTCATTTCGCTGCAGTGAGGTTGGCTTCTCCTCATCATGCAGGTTGTAGCTTAGATGTTTTCCCTCAGGAGCATCTTCCTGGCCATGTTATTATCTTGTCATCCTTCACTGTGCTCATCACTCTCTGAGATCATTTTGTTAATTGATTTGCTTATTACATCTTCCTCCTGTAGAGTATAAACACCTGGAGAGCAGGGACCCTGCCTGTCTTATTCACTGTTCTAACTCCAGCAACATGAGCAGCCTCTGGTACACAGTAGGCACTAAATATTAGTCAAAAGAATGAGATTTTATGTGCTTTTTGGGAATAAGTAAGGTATATGTGTTCTGGGAATGTCTTTCTGGAAGTAGTTTATTCATCTTTCAAAAAGAAATAACTGCAAATAATTGGGGAGTAACCATCATCACAACATTTCTTTTTAAAATTACCTAAGACATTCTAATATGTACATGAAAGACTGGGCCAGATTTTAATGCCCCTTGAATATGGTAATGGTTGAAAATTCTGTGGATGAAAAATTCCCTGCCCTTTTCCTCTTAAAGCACACTTGTAATTCCAGTGGCTTGGGAGGCTGAGGCAGGAGGATCGTGAGTTCAAAACCAGCCTCAGCAAAAGCGAGGCACCAAGCAACTCAGTGAGACTGTGTCTCTAAATAGAATATGAATTAGGGCTGGGGATGTGGCTCAGTTGTCGAGTGCCCCTGTGTTCAATCTCTTGTACTGCCCCCCTCCCCCGCCCAAAGTCTATGATTTTTAAACTGCTAATATATGGTAAATTCTTGTAATTTTCAATCCCAATGTTAAATTTGGGGTGCAGCAAGAAAAAAAAAACCTTTTAAAGGTTGTGCTTCAGCCTTGGAGATCTAGTGAGGTTGGTGGGTGGAGCATGAATCATTTATCTTATGCAACTCTTAGCACAGTTTTGGTATCTAGCAAGTGTTTAGAATGGTGATTAGTGGTGATGGTAAAAGTGCTGTACGTTTTTATGAGATGGGTAGCATTTACTCAGAGTAAGAGAAACACCTTGGATTTTCTGTAGACTTTTTTCTAGTTTATAAAACAATTGTCAAGATCATATCCTCCCTGGGGTACCTGGTTTGGGTTTGACCCTCTTCCTTCCTGTCGTCTCAGGATTTCCATGGCCTCCCTGCCTTCCATCCTGAAAGAATGGCTGTGTCAATGGATTGGCCTCACATAGAACTGGGATGTGTGTGGGAGTTCAGAGTATAATGGAATGGTTGACAACTGGGATTCATCCCCTTGGCTCTTGAGGCAGCTACTCCACAGACTGTTTCACATTGCTACCAGAAATGCCAATCCCTAGGTGAGCCTTCATTTACCACCAAGTCTGTCCTGTGGACTAGGCATTGTGCAGTTGCTTGGAGAGTCAAGCTGACCAAATAGACATGGCCCATTCTCTGAAAGGTCTTGTAGTTCTAAGTGAGAGATAGATTGGGGACAAAAAAATGAAAGCAACCAGGACGTTCTAGAACAGAAGTAGATACTCCGATGCAGGTAAGCACCTGGTTTGGGAAGAAAATCAGGAACATCTTCCTGAGAGGGAAGATAGCTGATTCTTAAGGCCCCAGCATCGGCCACAGCCTACTTTACTTAAACCATGGAAAACTCTTTCCTCAAAAGAAGAAAAGGAATTTTTGACCTGATAATGCTCTCCAGAGAGACATCACAGGTGCCCTGTTGAAAGGTAAATATCTCTGACCCACAGATGTGTTTCCATCTTTGGAAAGTTTGGGAGGGAACTAAGTTTGTGAACAGATACCCTGCCGGGACTTTTGACAAATTCCACCGTATTAGAACCATCAAATACTTACAGTTTTGTATGGATCATAAAAGAATCATAGATGTTGAACAGAAGGATCACCTAGTTCAGAACCACCACAATAAAAAAAAAAAAAAAAAAAAAAAAAAAAAAAA